>NW_015546225.1:18830-42194 GCF_001515605.1 Sinocyclocheilus anshuiensis | reverse complement strand
AGAAAAGCCATTTGTTGTAATTAACAACAGGACGTGCATTAAACATTACATTGTCAAGTTTTCCCAAACTGAGGTTTGTAAAGGAACTACAGGGGGTTTAATGAAATTTAATGAAAAGCTAATAATTAATTAAATTATAAAGTAAATTTAAATAAATAATTTAAAAATAACATCAATCAAAATAAAACACTTACTATATATATCAGTGTAACATTTTTTTCACCGACGACAACGAGACTATAACAAACTAAAACTCTTTTTGAATGATAAAAACTATGACGAAAATTTATTGACATTTTCGTCAACGAATAAAAACGAGACGAAAATGTTAGGGAGGAACGATTTGGGATGAGGTTCATTCAGAAGGAATCTGCTGCGTGGTTCGGAGGTTAGATGCATACATATGAACCGGCGGGACATAAGCTAACATACACTTGCTGCACGTCTCATAAAACGTTCAAAAATGTCAATATGTGGGAGTAAGAGAAGAGCAGACATATGGATAAATCTGACGACGCAAGAGAGAACTCAATTCGGTCCGGTTTTCTGAGCGCAGACACTGAAGCACACACACACAGAAAGTGCCTCTCACAGCGCGTGAGCACTCTTTCGCGTCACATGAACGGAGAATTACACACAGAATGATGTTGAATTGTCCCTTTTGACGAGTATTTACGTAAACACAGTTGATTACGTCTTAAGTGAACGTTAACAGTAGGGAGAATGTGTATCAGTACATTACATCCATTGCAGCTGTGCATTCGGTTTTAAAGAGACAGCAGCCTAATTTAGTTGCTATTGTCCGAGTCATTGATGTTAATCAAGCAACAAAAGAAAGACAGAAAATCACGCACTGCTCTTGACTGAAAAACTTTAGTAGCCCTAAAGATGAATCAAAATGTATTTATAGAAATAAATGTGTCTGCTTGAAAGAATGAAGAATATGGTAAACAAGTTGCTATAAAGAATGCATAATTAGCCTATATAACCATTGGTATTTCATTAAAAAGAAGACCATGTTCTTGTTCTTTATGAGAAGTGGTTTTATTTAATTTTAACATAAAGGCATGTTGTGTGTCACCGCAGTTAAATCTGTGTCTATCATGATAAAACCTTAATATCAAACCTATATAATGAGTTTGGAAATTTTAGAGAAATGCTTAATAAATGCACTGTAATTTAAACCCATTATATTTTAGCAGACTAAATTTACTATAGATTTAGTCGACTAAAATCTTATGATATTTAGTCGACTAAAACTAGACTAAAACTAAAAACAATTCAGATGACTAAAATATGACTAAAACTAAATCAAAATTTGCTGTCAAAACTAACACTGGCTCAAACCACCACATGCAGTCAAATGCAACGAACTGCTATAAACTCTCAGCTGGGATCATTATTTCAGATGCAGATGTTTCTATTTATTTATTTAGTAATAATTGATCCATTCCGAAATTTGCTCCAGCACTTATTCTGAGCTCGGAGAGTGTTTCTTTGGGATTTAGTTTACTATCGTCTTGACTCCATGGACCTTCGATAAGAATGCATTTCGGATTTATTTTCCTTATGTGTAGAGAGAGCAAAAGACAAAATGATTATGTATTTAAAAACATCCTGTGTTTTTAAAAATACCAATATTGAACTAGAAATAGTAAATTTTTAATCTCCTCTTATTTCACGTGTCACATGATCTTCAGAAATAATTCTAATATGCTGATTTTCTGCTCAAGAAACATTTCTGATTATTATCAATGTTGAAAACAGTTGTGCTGCACAATATTTTTGTGGAAACTGTGATACATTTTATTTTTCAGGATTCACAGATGAATAGAAAGTTCAAAAGAACAGCATTTATTTGACATTTGTAACATTATAAATGTCTTTACTGTCACTTTTGATCAATTGAATGCATGCTTAATGAATAAAAGCATTAATTTCTTTCAACAACAACACGATATCTTATTGACCCAAGCATTTGAATGGTGGTGTACTTGGGTTTAAGATCAACATTTCCCTTGAACGTTTTCATTGAGTTGCGTTCAGGGATTGCTTTAAGCCTTAAAGTTTGGCCAAAATGAGGTCATTTAAAAACATTGTAACTTTGCTGCCCTTGTTGTTTGAAACATCAGAAGTGCTGGCATGGCTTTGGAAAAGAGCTGCTGAAATCTAGATGCCGCTGAGGTGCACTCACTCATTTACTCTTGTGTTTGTGGGTTCCAGCATCAGTATTTATCACGGCTTTGAGGCGCTTTTCCTCTCTCTTTAGCATGACACAGCTGTGCGATCACCTTCATGGCTGCTCATAGTACCAAACCAGCAATTCCCCAGTCATCTCGAGCTGAGCAACAGCAGATTAGATGACTCCATCTGCAGCAATTACAGGAATGAGATGCACTTCATGGCACAATTTGAGCATTTCGGCGCTCCTCCACCTCTCTGAGGTTTCTGAGTTCCTGGGCTGATAAACATGCAACATACACGGTCTGTTCTTTGATAGCTGATGATGTTGGAGATCAGGGTGAAGATAGTCAGGTGTTTCATTGTCTTTCACCTGCTAAATGTGATGTTGGAGATGTTCAGCAGGCTATGACGAGAAACCCGCTCATCATGTAAGTGTTACGCTAATTTTATCGCCCATAAATAAACATCAAGAACCAAGGTTTAATTTTTTATGAAGGTGATCATGCGTGGCTCAGTCTCGTAACCCTTCCTAATCTTCACGCTATACTACCTGAAAACGGTCAAGCTGTCCCAGTGGACCATTTCAGTCGTCCGTCAAGCGGTTTCGGCGAAGACTCGAGAAATTGGAAGAGGGGAAAATGAGTGAAGATATAATTCGAAGGTGCTGGGCAACAAAGGCTCGGTTTTCTTCAGACAAAGCCTTTCAGCGGCGCAATCGAAGAAGCTGTTGGCTCACCTTGACAGCTCCTCTACCCACAATGCACTAAGTGGATGATTAAAAAGAAATGGAGGGTTTTACTGCGGGGTATGCGTGGCCTCCCTGGAGCCCCTGGAGTCGCTGGAGCGCGGAGCTACAGCTGTCCTCCAAACAAGTCCGACATTCTTTATTTATTTCTAATGAAATATTGATGCGTGTTATGAAAGGTTTTAAATAATGTGTCTAGCCTCCTCTGGCCCGGCCACGCTGTTTTCTAATGCATAAATAATTCCGGGCCTTCGGACAGAGAGCCGCACATTAGGTGGGGATGTAGCCGATGTATCACATTCTTTCTGCTTGAGAGCCAAAGCGGCCGCTCGTAATTTCCTACATTTATACAATCGCTTAATAATTGATGGACAAATTTAGGGACTAAAACTCCAACACAATATGACTTTATGTCACAGGGTTAGTCCCTGCAGATCGGGGTTCCAGGCCGGTGCAGAATCTGCTTTTTGACTTTTGATTTCTGCGTCCTGCCCTTGATGAGGTCTGGCTGTGCATGGCTGGAGATAAGCGGCGCTTCAGCCCATTATAAGGCAAGGGGGAAATGTTTTGTTTCTGAACACAAATGGGTTTTTCACACTGACATGAACCCGGTTTGATTGCCTGGCCGACGCACAGATGTGATGGGGCGATCTCTCGCTTTCTCATCTTAATATCGAGTGTGATGTACAATTATGCCCGCAATTGTCAGCCAGATCTATTTGCCTGATACGGGACCGAAGGCAGCGAGGGCCGTGTGGCAATTTCGCTCTCAATGCTTCAATTAACACGCGGCGGCCGATACAGCTGCTCAGACTGCGCGGGTACAGTTCGCGGTGGAGCGACGCCATCCTGACGCTGCTGCCAACTTGAAATAAAAGAGGCCATTTAGCCGACAGAGTTTTTCAAATGCTCTAGGCGCGATTGAAATGGCAGCGCTGATGCTCAAAATGGCATTTCGGTCTAATAAGGTGAGAGGAAATCCTCCGGATGCAAAGTGAGTGTAAGAATGAAGGAATTTTCCATTTAACCTCTAATGATCCAGAAGAATGCGATGGAGATTTTGAGTCGTCGGTGCGAGAGGTTTGTATTGACTGTCACACCTGAGAGACTGAGAGCCGGCGCTTCCGTCTTGATGACTCTGCGCATTGATTTTGGAGTTTGCTTGCGCTAATGTCCCCTCTTTGTCTTCCCCCTCCTGGGGCGCCACAGACTCACTCAAAGGTCTTACTCTAAATACAGGCTATAGCTTTAGCTGTTCAACAAGTTTGGTGCTTTTTTGTGGCTAATGAGAGATTATGGTGGATCGATGGATCAGTTTTGCTTTTTCATTTTCTGAGCAGCAGTAAAAAAGAAATGTAACTGTTACACAAAATGAAGTTTATTTTTGATGATATAGATAATTTCTCTCTCTCTCTCTCTCTCTCTCTCAAACACACACACACACACACACAAATATATGTGTGTGTGTGTGTGTGCTCCATTCAAGGCTGTAAATATAAAAAAGTGTCAATAAAAATAAACAGTGTTACCTTAAAGTGCATTATTATTATTTTAATTATTATTTATTTTTAGATTAGACATATAGATTGACATGCTCTGTGAGTTTTAATATTAATTGAAGATTTAAATATTTTTTAATGAGGTTACATTTTCAATTTTAATTAATTAATTAATTCATTCATTCATTCATTCATTCATTCATTCATTCATTCATTTATTTATTTAAATATAATGGCTTAAAAATGTAACTGCTGCAATAAATTCTAGCTTTGGAAATATGGTAAAATTTTCTTTCTTTCTTTCTTTCTTTCTTTCTTTCTTTCTTTCTTTCTTACTTTCTTTTCTATTTCTTTAAATGCCATTCAAGCTTGTTAATAAATAAAAAGTGTTAGTAAAAATAGTGTTAAAATACAAATGTTAAAATGCATTATTATTAATACTACTACTACAATGTTATATACGTTTTAATATACATTTGACATTAAGATTCTTGATGAGGTTGAACTTTAAAAATTTCAAGGTAACAGCTGATATTGATTTTTGCCATTGTGGTTTAGAAATGTAATCGCCTTTGGTGGCAGCATGTCAATTAGTGCATGTGACAATCTTTAAGGGCCAATGAATACAAAAATGAGTATGACACCTTTGCACTCGAGAGGTTGACATTCTCTGGCATATCCTTTGGGTTTTACTCAAGACCTTTCCATAAACAGAGATGACCTCAGGACCCTGACTGACCTCTTCAGATCAATGACAGCTTCTCCTCTTCTCTCAGAGCTGCCTGTGTAAAAATAGCGCTGGAGGCAAAGTTGGCCATTTTCAGTTGTGAGCGCTCTTTATAATCAGTTGACCAATCTTTATGATGACCATCCACAGCTGCACACACACACACACACACACACACACACACACACACAGCTGCACACACACACACACACACTGAATAAAGCTCGATGAGCCCAACCTGCAACCCACCGTTTCTAACTGTGATTAATCTGATAAATAATAAATATATCAATCTAGCCTTCAGACAAGGACAAATTTTTAACAGCAGGAAGGCACAAGACCCCCTTCAACTGCTGCCTGTAGCTGCAGAATTAATTATTTAATGATTAATTTTTTTGGGAAATGAGAAAAGTTTGGATTAATGCTGTCCACTCTCAGTTGTGTGTTGTTTGATATATGTCAAACGCATCAGCCTTCCTTCCCCTGGTCTTCAGGCGCACACCTCGTCGTCACATGCAATTTTTTTTTCCCATGCTCTAAAAAAGCCTACAGGCACTTGACACTGGGATCAGATGTTGATCATCTCAGGATAAATTAAAGTAACAATTTCCAACACCTTGTGAACACGGTGGCTTTGAATAACCTCCATTCTGTCAGGGTTCAAAAATGTTTGGTAATGGAAGCATCCAGAGCTATATGTGCATATGAATTTTTCATCAGGTCAAATTCTCATCTGCTCCTCACTGTTTGTTGAACAGAATTGCGTCAACCGTTTCTTTCTGAGTTATTCCTCTGAGCAGATTTAAATGTAAATTCTGCTTCCTTAAAGGTTTGCACACGTGTGTTCTTGTACAAATTTAACACCTTTCCTACAATACATTTTTTAAAGTCTTAATCACAAATGTACGGAGGCTGCTTTCTCTGTTCTAGGCTTTTATATCACAGTTATGAAAAAGTCAGAATTGCAAGAGAAAAAAAAACAAAACAAAAAAAACATCTGAATTGTGAGACAAAAAGCTGCAAATGTGTTGATTTTATGTACTGTAATTTTCAGGACGTCTGGTTCCTGTTGTTTTAGTGAGGAGCACTGCCCATTGTTATAGCACAGACTCTTTCTTTTCTCACCATCCTCACGCTGTCATTTGTCACATTTCAATCCGTATAGAAACACAGGCCTGCCCTGAAGGCGGGTCAGGGGACCCAGGGTTTAATAGGGCCAACAACCCAACAAATCTCCCAAGGCCCTGCGTAATATATTTCCCTGCCCAGAATGAAATAAATAAATGAGCAAATATCTGTTTGTGAGCCGGGCGAATCAGTTGTGGACTGACAGAACACATTGTCTGAGGCAGCTCTACCGGTTGTTACAAGCGGCAAGACATTAGGCCAAACAATAGCTGGATTGGCAGCATCATCAATCACACGGCCTGACAGTTGACTTCAGTTTGTTTATTCCTCTCTGCATAATAAGCGATCAGATCAGGTTTAATTAGATATTGGGTAATCAATCATTGCCAACAAGGTACTTGGCTAGCAGGTCTCAGCACGTGGCATTGTCAAAAATAAATGACAAAAGCGAAACCCGCGCAGCAGCAGTCAAGTAGTAACTCGTGCTATTAAGAGGTCCAAGCAGCGCTTTTGAGACACTGATGAAGACAACGACGTCGGATGCAATTAACTCTGCCAGCAGCATAAGCTATTTACATAATGAATGAGCAAATGCAATTTTAATATGTTTGGTTCGCACTAAAATGCAGCTGCTACAGCAGAATCCGTGAAGGAATATTTACATGCACTGCATGTGCGCACAATGACGATTGCCACTAGATTTTTATTGGAATTCAAGTCTGGATGCTTCTCAGACCAAGATGATAGCTGGTCCAGATCGCATCTTAAGGATGTGTAGCATGTGTCACAAAACCACAACGTGGGAAGAACCCACAGAAAAGGTAATGCAGAACGAAGCATCTGTGCTCGTGCTTCTGAGCGTCGCTGATGAGACAGTTACAAGTTTACAACATCTGCCTACTAATGTTTGATCAGTGATAAAATATGCCTAGGTGATAACATCACGCTGCCCTGCATTCGTGAGCCTGGGCCCTATTAAAATTTCAGCGGGCTCAGAGCGGAGCCCTGCTGGACCCCTTGCTCCCAGAACAGTGTACGGGATTGAGATGACTTCACGAGATGTCAGAAACAATATCCGGTGGCATTTGTTGTGCGTAACCCTTCTCTGACGTCTGTGTTCGCTCTGCTGCCCTGCTGAGAATTCACTTCTGGATGAAGGAAAAACAATAAAAATAAATAAAATCCCATCCAATAAGCAGTGCTTCATGTTGTCCTGAGCAACTGTTTACGGAAAGGGCTAAATGAGCGAACGCTGGCACCCGGCCACTGCAAAAAAAGGCTGCTGTGTGGAGAATGGTTGCGTTCTTTGGTGAGCCGTTCCCAGGTCTGCTTTGTTGCGGATCTCACAAATGCCAAGCCCATTCTCCAGCCAAATGTCAACTGTCAGCGCACGGCTCATCACTTTAGCTAGGTGCATCAAGCAGAGACGCCTCTCGGGTGCCCATGCCAACAACCATATTGTGCTGGGTGAAAGAGCATCTCTTATACTATGAGAAGATGCTCGCTGGCCAGATGTGATGCCAACATGTCTATCAGAATGACAGCAGTGAATGTGCAGCTGGATCTGGATGTGAAATGTAATGTATGCACTTTGACAAGATGACTTATTTATAGAGTTGAAATCAAACGAAACATTGTATTCATCCTGGTATTGATACACTTCACTGTGGTCACATGACTAGAGCTGTGTTTACATGCACTCATATAATCAGTTTGATGACTCAGTCGGACTGAAAGCCGAAGTAAACACCTCAACCTATATAAACTCATTCTGAATTCAATTTTGATCGGATTAAATAGGGTGGTATAGACTGGAAATAATCTGATTAACAGGAAAAAAATTAAGCATGTAAACACTTGAATTTCCTCATTTGGATTCAAAAATACCTTGCACACATGTGCAGTGCCATGATTCCGATGTTTGCATACATTTTACATCTTAGAAATGTGCGTATGTTTATTTTCACGAACTGGATGGAGGTTGAATATTTAATACAATTTAATAAATAATAATTTAATAAAAAAGCTATTCTGACTCTTCAGCTTCTTTTTAGGTATGTTATCAAGGCAAAAATGACAATGTTATACTTGCAGTAGCTCTGGTGAGATTATTGTGGTGGATTTTTGCAGTTCTGAATGCAGATATGACAATGTTTAGGGTTCATATAAACAGAACTTTCAGAATGTAAAATCAGATTGGAATAATTTGGATTAAGGAAATGTAATGCATGCCAACATACACTGTAAATTGTTTTTTTAATTTTAACTGTAAAAATTCTACAGTAAAGACCTGTTAATTGGTTAGCAGTAAGTTCCTTTACTGTTTAAGGTGAAACACTGTAATACATCTAAATAAATCTAATTTTACATTTCATGCATTTTGTACAGTAAAAAACTGATGAATATTTAAGTCATCTTAATAATTTACAGTGAAAAACCATAAGCTGACATTCCCAAAATCCTGTGTGTGACAACTCACATTTGATGGTATTTTCTTTACATAATTTAGTTTTGTAATAGTTTGTGTCACCGGTTATGTACATTTAAGGCTTTGTAACAACTCATGATATTAAGTCAATATTTTTTATTATTTTATTTTATTTTTGCACCTTCTATATGTTAGTATTGACCTCAGCTTATGGAAAAGCTACTTGTGACGAACATTCTTCACGTACTTTTCTCTTTAGCACCTGCATTTTATTTAGGTTTATTTTATTTAGGTTTTGGGTTGTTTAGGTTATTTAGGTTGTCAGTACACAGTACGTTAAAGATATGTTAAAGAAACAACACTGTACCTACTGATGAAAGTGGTTCAAAGAGGAAATGTGTCTTGCTAAGCTGCAGTGTTGCATTTTGAAATGGTGTTCGGAATCTTGTTGACTAAAATTCCAAACTGTACGGATGATTACAAACGGCAGGTGTGTTGAGAATCAGGGACATTGGTGGAGTCCAGAGAGGATCGATCATGATGAAGACGGCCCGTCTCATTTGTTTATCTTCAGCACATGGATACCGGCGTGAGCACTCACCGTCTTGTGTTTGTCCCTGTTAGTAACAGAGGAGCAGCAGCTAAATAATTCAGCGTGAGTAAGAATCAGCATATCTTAGCGAATGCTTAATGTGCCAGATGCATGCGAGGGACAGGTTCATTTCAGTTAGGCCTATTGTTACCGACAATGAGGTGACAAATTAATTTCATTACCGGGCCAGACAGTCCGCGTCTCTGCTTTTGTACCTGGCTTGTATGTTTACTTCCTTTTTGTTTTTTCTCTCCGTCTCTCTTGACATGTTTTTGTCATTTCCTCCACCCACTGGCATCTTTTGCAGCCCTCCCTCGGTCTTTTGTTTTTTCCCTCATGCAGCAGAGGGAGTGTTTGTGTTACCTGAGATCAAGTGACTCTCACACAGGAGTGTGTTTCTGGGGTCAGTGCGATCTCTCTGGCTAATTGGATGGGTGTAAGCTAAGCCGGTGTCATGATGACTGATGTGAGACTGTAGAGGCCTGTGACTGTGAGGACGGACGCTGACTCGCCTCCACCGCTGCTGTTGTGGAGCTGCGTGCTAATAAAAGTGCTGCTAATTGTGCTGTAGTACAAGAGGAGACTGTATAGAGGGGGCTCATTAATTTTTTACACAGTACTTGGGCCACTAATGTTTCACGTCTTTTTGAATTGTCGTTTTGTCCTACTTGTTCATGAGATTGGTAGGTTTCCATTCACTGAATCAGGCAGCTGTGGCTTTATCATGAGAAGCAGGGTTAGAGCAAATTATTTATAACCTCCATAAGTTGAGGAACATTTCAGTATTTTATTTTCAAAGAAATACAAAACAAAGACACACACACGCAAACAAACAAACAAACAAACAATAAATATATTTTAAGTTCAAACTGTGGACAAAGTATTTTAACAATTACCTGTGTGAACTGACTTCATACATCTATGAACACAAAATAATAATAAATAAATAAATGAACTAAATTGTGACATTGAGACTTAAACAATGATAAAGACATGTTCCAAAAGATTTCTATTCTTATAACCTCCATAAGTTGAGGAACATTTCAGTATTTTATTTTCAAAGAAATACAAAACAAAGACACACACACGCAAACAAACAAACAAACAAACAATAAATATATTTTAAGTTCAAACTGTGGACAAAGTATTTTAACAATTACCTGTGTGAACTGACTTCATACATCTATGAACACAAAATAATAATAAATAAATAAATGAACTAAATTGTACATTGAGACTTAAACAATGATAAAGACATGTTCCAAAAGATTTCTATTTGAAATAAATGCTGTTCTTTTGAACATTCTATCCATCTGTGAATCCTGAAAAATAAAATGTATCACAGTTTCCACAAAAATATTGTGCAGCACAACTGTTTTCAACATTGATAATAATCAGAAATGTTTCTTGAGCAGCAAATCAGCATATTAGAATGATTTCTGAAGATCATGTGACACTGAAGACTGGAGTAATGATGCTGAAAATACAGCTGCGCATCACAGAAATACATTACAGTTTAACAGATATTCACATAGAAAACATATTTTAAATTATAATAATATTTCACAATATTACTCTTTTTACTGCATTTTTCTTAATTGAATTGGCCTGTATAATGACTCTATTGTCTTCAGTAGAGCTGCATTTATTGAATTTGTTTCACAGTTGATGAATTTTGCAACATTAACATGTTCTTTTTTTTCCGTTTATTACTCTGAAGATGCTTTGAAACATGTGCTACGTGTGACTTGACATTGATCAAATAATAATAATAAATAAGAGATTTCTTTCAAAAACATGAAAATATCTTACTGACCCCAAACTTTTGTATGGTACATAAATATAAATTAACAGGTCTGTAAGAAGTTCACTGGTCATTATGAGTCTTTAGTTTCAAGAGTTTTCAAAAAGTGCTGAAGCAGAAAAAAGCCAGCATCTGTTTTTTTTGTTGTTGTTGTCAACCTCTTGACTTCACGTCTTTCTCTCAGTCTTTGGGTCTATAAACAGCCTCATCAGGCAGATTGGATCAGAAGAGCTCTCCTCATCTCCAGCGCTCTTTAATCTCATCCGCTCGCGTAATCATTCCAGAGCCAGTAACCACAGGACTTTTGATTCGCCCTGCTATTTATTAGCTTGAAGCATCTAGAAAGAATCTTTGATTAATTGGGGTTAGTCACCCCATATAACAAGGTCAAAGCTCCTGAGCTCACCGTGTTTTTTTTCATTTACATCAATTAGAAGGGGGAGCCGAGGGCTAGCGGCCCCTCTCAGAAACACTCTTGTGTCCGCTGGCTGGGACTTGTTTAAATATAACTCTAAGAGAGCGGTAATGAAGTTAATGCAAATGAGACATTCTCTCTTTCCCTGCCACTTTCTTCTCTCTCTTACATTTCCTCAGATACCGAAAGCCAATTACAAGCTAGAAGGCGAAAGGCAGACACAGAGGAAAAGGCCTTTGGAGAAGCTAATAATGGCTGAAGTTTGTATCGATTGAAAATGAGATGAAAGAGAAGAACTTGTCCGATGCAGCATGAAGTCATACTCGCTGACCGCACAGGAGTCATATTCTAGCCTTGAGACCCGTGTGTGTTGACGTTTCACAGCAGAGGATCTGAAGGATTTATCATGGCACAAAATTCAGATTTGAATGTATATATTCAAAAATGACCTGGTAAAAATATTTGGGCATATGTAAAAATGGTCAAATGTAAAATACATATTTTTTTGTAGATAAATGGCTTACATGAAGGCTAAAGAAAGATGAAAGATTTTAGTATTTTCATACAGTCTGAATTGCTAAAGCAACAGTGCCAGTGTAAGTAAAATAGAAAGATTATATAGATAGATAGATAGATAGATAGATAGATAGATAGATAGATAGATAGATAGATGGACTAATTTATAAAAAAAATGGATTTGATAGGATTTTAGGGAGCAATTCTCACTATTAACTATGACTTTTGCCTCACTAAACTCCTAATTAGCTGCTTATTAATAGTTAGTAAGCTAGTTGTTAAGTCTAGGTATTGGGTTTAAGGATCAAGGGATCTAAAATATGGTCATGCAGAATAAGGCATTACTATGTGCTTTATAAGTTCTAATAAACAGTAATATTCCTGCTAATAAGCAACTACTTAATAGTAAGAATCGGTCCTTACAATGAAGCGTTTCCAGCTTCTCTAATCATATGAACCCTGCTCTAATGCTGTTGTTCCTTTTGTGGTAAATAGCATCCGTTGTGAAGAAGAACGGGAGAGACTGAGAGGAGATTTCTTGGTTTTCAGACAGAGGGCGGCAATGTGTCACCAACACCTCTCATGGCCCCGCTCCCTTATATGCAAATGAGCTGTAAATGCTCACACTCCGCTTCAATCACTTTCACACACTTCCATCATCATTCTCTCTGTCCAGCCCATTTCAGACCAGTTTCAAGTTCTAGCACATCTAATGCTCCAGAACCGTTTCCAGTGAGCGTTACAGATAAATGAGCAAACACTGAAAGACTACAAGGTTTGTACAAGTGGAATTGTAAAGAAAATTGACATCTCTCTACTTCTTTCAACCAGCCATCCAACCTCCAATATATCAAGATCTACTCTGCCTCCCAAGTCCATCCAGAGGAAGGCATCTTGATACACAGGACGTGATGCAATCGTCACACATGCTCCCTATGAAGTGGGCGTCTTTGACAGCGCTGACCCAGCAGACAGCAGCCTGATAAAGCAGCAGGAGGAAGGAGAAACGGCTGACCACAAAGCGGGCGGCATCAGATAGAGTGACAACACGCGGATGAACACATGTTCTGGGCCGTAGATTATGACAGAGCACAGTTATTTCCTGTCCAGTTACATTTTCAATTTCCTGCCCAGCACTTTAGTTTTATTACAGTGATAAGCAGATAGCATCGGCCGTATCCATGGGGACGGAGCAGACAATGGCTGGAGCGCCGCGCCTGATAACAACAACAGTGTGGAATAATAACAGATCTGCGCCTGTAAGACTCTATTGGAGCATGGCTTTTGTGTGTGAGTTAATGAAAATAACCATTCAGCTACGCTTCTGATAACTAGATTATATCAATATTAATAATCAGGCCTAATAAACGTAATGAATTCCTTAATATAGTCATCAAAGTCATGATAATGATTGACTTCCAAATTTAGAGCATGCTTAAAATATGCTCTATATATGGACATAAATTAAGATTTCGTAACGTAGCATAAGCTTTCTGAGTTTATTATGTTATATTGAAATGTTATAATGATATATGTATGTAAATGTCTTTTTAACGGTCTTTTAGTTAATTTATTTTATTTTGTATTTCACTTTATTAGTTCAAATATTCAAATGTGTGTGTGTGTGTGTGTGTGTGTGTGTGTGTGTATTGGTTTTATTTCTATTAAGTTTTTTTAAATTAACATTTTAATTTTAGTTTTGGTCATTTTATGTGCATTTGTCATTTATTCATTTTTATATTTATATTCATCTTTTATTTTTATTTCCGTTTTAGTTTTAGTCATTTTAACTTTAGTACTTAAACTAATGACAATTAAATTTTGAGCCTTTTTTTTCGCCTTTTTTTCAATTAAGAAAAATTATTTTTAGTAGTTTTAGTAAGTTACAATTATAACACTGGGCAGAATCTTCCAGAAACCTTCCCTAATCGATGCTCATTCATATATAAAAGGCTATAATGTGTCTAAAGCATTCAAATTATATTCTAATTTGGCAAAGGGATCAGATTTTTCAGTGATAGTTCTTTTATTAGATGAGTTTCAACAGAAGCACATGACAATAGACAGCAGTCTCCATCTGTCATGTTGAGATTGAAAGCGATACAAAGACTGAGAGCGGCTGCTCCCTCGGAGTCTGACCTCCGTCATAAAACAGCTCATATTGTAAAGGACAGTGTCTCATTCAGGCGCGCAGGCCTTTTATCAGCCCAGCACACTGACTTATAAACCAGATGCCTGTTACGGGAGTATTTGGGGGGTCCGGTTACTACTGTTAAGATGTGGACCCAAACTCTTCCAAATAAATCAAAATAAATATTTTCCTTGAACATATATGTATATGCAAAATAATTTCAGTTGGGCCGACTCTATATTTTCAATTGTCACCAAATAGGTGCTAATAAACAGAAGTCATGAGCTGTGACCGAAAGCACATATCATCTAGTAGGTATTAAGCTTTTAAAAAAAAAATGAAAAAAACGTACTCTGTGACCGTAATAAAAGTATGCTCTATGTAGTATGAAAGTCTGTAGTATGAATGAAGTTTGCATGCACTACATGCACATGTTGTCACTGTCTGTTGTGTTCACGAATCCTCTCCTGTGGCCTCATGGGATAGTAAAGTGTCGATTAGATGCGCACTTCAGAATCTCACCACAAGCAGTCGGCTCTTTTCGCCTACTGTGTTATGAATACTGTGAATTTAGACATACTACTCTTTTCATGTACAGTTTATCAGATGCAGCGATGGTCGCCTAAAAAGATAACCACAGCAATAGGACATTATTTAGTATTTCAATTTACATTAATTAAAAACCGGACACAAAAAAAACTTTTCACAACAATTATCAATTCCCAATGGACAACATTCCTTTTGTTTCCTTTTTCTTAGAATATACAGTTTCAGTCTGAAATATGCCATAACATGGATTTTAAATAGTAAACAAATGACAATGCATGTTCACTTCCAGATTCGTGGGACTGATTGTGTCCCAAAAATCACAAAAATAACTACTTTTAAAAATATGGACTTGCTTGAAAGTCATTATATGAGTCAAACACTGTTTGCAACCAATCAAAACCAAAGATAATGATTGACATCCAAATATAGAGCATTCATAAATTAAAGTATAATATAATAATTAGTTATAAACCATGTAAAGTAGTTTGTGCTTTAGTCATTAAAAAAAATATATATTTATACTTATCCTTATCCTATGTTTACTTTCAGATTCTTCCCTTTCTTTCCCTAAAATATGGACTCGCCCAAAAGTCATTGAATGAGTCACACACTGTTTGCAACCAGTGTGATTAAGGTAACTAGTTCACTCCTGTTATAACGGATAAAGAAGATGATAATAACGGAAGCTAGTTAATAATGTAAGCTAATGGAAGCACTCTAGTTTAGTGGCATCACGCCACTCGCTCGCTCTGTTTAATGGCGTGTGTGTTTTTTGTTTGCGGCTCCAGCCCTGCTTTCTCGGTCTGTCCACACCGGGTCCTGATCTCCACTTAGCCTAATTCAAGTCAATTTGTTATTGCAAATATAAATGTAGTGGACGGGTAATATCCAGTGGCCTGAGGAGAAATCCCAGAGCGCTCCCCTTCACTCCTGACCTCCCATCCCAACTGCCCTCTTTTGTTAGTTAAGCCATTCAGCTGCCAATCATCCCGGGGCTTTTTCATTAAACTCACTACAGCAGTGAGTTCCAGCTATCATAGGAATGCGTCTGCGTGCTTAAAATCAGACACGTCCACCCCGACACCAAGAGCTGTGGTTTGTTGTGCTATCGTTGCGCGGAGAACCCCAAACCGATACAACAAAGAGCGAGTCTTTTGCGGGAAGTGCTCACCTGACTCCTCGGGCCCCCGGGAGACGTACAGGCACGCAATTAAAAACCACACACACAGACAGACTCACGAACAGAGAACCGGAGAGATCTTCCCCCTCAAGCAGTTGACATTTACCCCAGTTGGATAATTGAGGAATAACATTTGCGTTACAATTTAACATGACCCCTGCCTTCAAAAGCCCTTTCATATTACCTCTCTGAAATGACTGCAGACAGGCACGGACGCGGCGGCGATGGGTTACCGTTGATGATATAAGAAAGGGAGAAACCTTATTATGACTGTGGCAGAGTCAATGTCAAGAGGAGGCGAGTTGCCCTTTTCATTCACGGGTGAACAACTATTAAGAAAAATGTATTAAAAGCTGCGGCGGGTGGGGAGGCAATGCAGCGACCTGAAGCCTGAGCTAAAAGCAAAGGTTAATGGATTGACTGTTACCTGTGCGAGAGGCTTAACAGCGCGCCGATACACAGGAGAGGAAAGCTCCTAGCGCCTCTTGTTTGTCGGCCGCTGAAATTAAAGGGCTCACACTTATTTGTTGGAGAAATTAGGAGGTTGATCTGTTTATTTCCATCAGAGGAACAAAGTCAAGGCGAGCACTTAATCACCGGCCGCGTGACTGATGTCTGTTTTCCCGCCGCTTGGCGTTTCGCTGGCGTTACGTGGCCAGGATGTAAGCAGGTTTCTTTCAGGTGGGGTGTGTGATTGCGTAGCTGCTGAATGCATATACGTTTTATTTTTCTGTGATATGATCCATTGACTGTAAAAAGTGATGACCTGCAATTGTTACTTAAAGGGCTATTTCTTCTTCATTTAACCAATAAAATGTAGTTTTGTTGGTATAAATGAAAGAATTTAGGTAGATTCAATGATATTACTTGAATAAAACCAGTTAACTTGGATCTTGCCATTTGTTTTACTGTATAACCAACTAATCACTGTGCTAATGGTGCATTCAAGCAGTTGGGGACATTGTTGCGAAAACATGTCTGATGCAATGGATGCAGCGTCTGTATCAATGATTTTTTTTTTTTCATTCACAATAAACCTGTTTGCATTTAAAAATTTAAGTTGCATGTACAAAATATCATAGTATTGTACAATTACAATGTAATTCGAACAAACTGTTGTATAAATGAGCAATATCACTCGAGTATGAGAGCGATACCGGCTCTTTATCAGCATGGCTGATTATAACTGTTGAATAATTCAGTGTACAGCATTTTCAGAAAAAAAAAAATAAATGCAAAAGCACACCCAATGCAAATTTTTATTCATCGTTTTTTAGTTTAAAAAATCGTGTTGAATTTCATGTAGAAAATGTGCATCGCCATCATCAAGTTATTTGAACACATCAGATATCGTAATTGCGAATTGCAAAAAAAATCATAAATAAAAAGTTCCCAAAAAGCCTTTTTGTAGAGCATGTCACTAGCAACGCCAAGGTCATGGGTTCAACTCCCAGGCATTATTTATTCATTATTTTATAGAAGTACAGTTAAATAATCTTGTTGGACATTGTTGGAGATCTCTGACCAAAGTTATTTGAGTGCATCTGATGTCATAATTACAACAGGTAAACAAAAATTCACAAGAACCTTCTGTAGCTTCAACAGTACACCATGTTGCTTGCAACGCCAAAGTCATTGGTTCAATTGAGCTATCGGTAAGCCCCGCCCCCCTTAGTTACTGTTGCTCCCTCAGACAAACAAACGGAGCTGCTCACTCTCTTACAATGACAGCTGTCAGTGTGAAAACCTTGTCCCACGATGTTTTTGAACAATTTTGGACACAGAAGGGCCACCATACAAGTGTGAGTTAATTATTCCATCAAGGGATATATAACATATTTTTAAATAAATACGGTGGGTAACTCGAAGCGAGGGTTTACAGATGAATGCAAGCGGGAGAAGTCTCATATAACGGTCGTCACGATCGCGGATGACAACATGCAGGATCAACACTGTTCATGTACCGCAGAATACGATTCAATTAATGTACATTTAACCAGTTTAATATGGAGAGGCACTAAAATGTACACCTGTGTTTTTGACCTACACTGTAACTTACATGACGTGAGAACAGTCCGCTATTTAGGTTTGTACGTTAGCATGGACTCATAACCTTAATGTTAGCTAGTTTTAGCCAGAGATACCTTGCTGAAACGCAAGATGCCATTAACGTTCTGCTTGAGCAGATGAAAAGTGTAACTTAATAAGAGTACGACAACCAGAGCTTCGGATCTTCCAATGTTTCTCTATGGCGCTGAAACCTACAGGTGTCCGAGTTCCGTTCTCCGTGCAACTGATACTCGACTCCCATTGGCTCATCTGCGTTCGAGGGGAGGGGCTTACCGATAGGTAAATTCAGGGAAAGCATGAGCTGGTAAAGTCGCATTGGATAAAAGCATCTGCCAAATGCATAAATGTAGATGTGAATGTTCCGAGGAGAACCTGAATGCACCATTACTGTAACCTTGTTTTGCTCAAAACATGCTTCTACTTGATGCACACTGTAAAAATGTCTTGTTTCTGAACTTAAAAAAAGTTCCTCATGTGGTAATATCTAAATTAGCTAGTTTTATTCAAGCCACAAAATGATTTAATATGACTGAATTACACCAGTGAAGGTCATGCTCATATCAGGTGGAAACACTTGCACATTTTGACTTTTTACAGTGTAGTGAGTGTTTTTTTTTATCAAAGCTAATTCTCTAAATAAATGCCATAAATGTGTTTAATCTTCAAAGGTGACCGTTCTAGTAGTTTCAGCCATCTGAAGTCCTCGCAGCGAAGCTGAAGATGATTCTTCCCTCAGCGCTGATGTTTTATGCACAGAGCCATATTTCATGTGTCTGCCCCTCCACTGCGCGGGAAAACGCCGTCATCTGACTGAGCTCCTCTGATAAATGACTGACGAGTGGCTGCTACACTTTATTAAAAAGTAATAACAATTTTTGTAGGCTCCCTTCATGTTGTAAGGGGCCCATGAATCAAGGGACATTGGCTGTCTGTATCTGATAAATGCATCGTTTACCATCTGAGGAGTTATTTAGGACTGGCTATTAATTTAAATCACATTTATCTCCACTGAATAGGGTCGAGAGCTGTGATAGGACTGAAAACGACGCCTATAACTGAGGCCTTATTTATTGCTACAGCACGCAAAACAAAAGCTCAATATGCTAAACAGCGTCTGCCAATCACTCTAGTCAATCTTGACCCACCAGTTAGACACTTTTTTCCTCATAAAATATACATTCTGCTTCTCTAGTGCCCGCAGCAATGAGGAACCGTGGAACAGAGAGAGAAATATATATATTTTATTTATTTATTTATTTTTTTTTTTAAGTAACGAGTTTTAATTTTAGTTTTAGTTAACTATAATAACCCCATTCTTACAGCATATTTTTGTCATCTGGGTAGTTTCACTCTTTTGAAAACAACTGAATGAGAAGAGAGTTTAGTAACCTTCAAGCCACGTTTAATAAGGACAGTCATAAGCAGGGCCAGATGCAGGAGTCTGGATGATTTGTTTGTGACTGTGATGAGCTCACGTTTGTGAATGACCTCTGACCTCCAGCAACCAGCAGCAGTTTCACATCTAGCATTGATCCTGGGCTTAGAGAAAATGAAAGCGCGAGCGTGTGAGATGCGTTCAGATCGAACACCTCGCGCGCTACGTCGTGTTTGCGTTACCCCGCTCTGGACTCAGTGATTGAAACACAACAGAATTAGGTTACAGATATCTGACAGGACTCTGTGTGTACAGTATAACCCCAGACGCTCCTCGGGTTAGCACATATTTTCTTTTAATTAGTTTTTCATTCGCTTCCTTACGTCTTGAATCAATTTGGATAAGTGTGTCTTGTGAGGCTGCTAAACGTCTGTTATGACACGCCTCCCACATCGAACGAAAATAATTGATCAAATGGTGAGAATAAAGCTGTGTGACCTGATTGAACCTCACACATGTTCACCGACACACTGATATATGTGGCTCGTGACTCAGCTCAATATAACCACAGTATATTTGATTTACCTTTGAACGAGTGTGAGAAAGACTGAGACAGACACAGACTCAGTGCCTAAGGCCTCACATGAGTAGGACGTGACTTGTAAGTCTTCATTATGTGGATTTTGAGTCTTCATGTTGTAGTTTGCACACCTTTGTGTTGCTTTGAAGCTAAATGTTCACATACGTCTGTGTGCAGGTGCTTTAAAGAACCTAGAAGCCAATATGAAGAACCCATAATGTAACATCAGGAACATTTTTGTTTTAGCAGCTGAAGAAATGTAATACATTTTGTTGACACCTCAACAACACATCATCTACACTGATTACTGACAGTAACATACACCAGTGTTTGGGCTCGGCACGTTTTTTCTGCTCTCCAAAGCTACATTTATTACATCAAAAATACAGTAAAAACTGTAAATAATATTGCAATTTAAAACAGCTGTTTTCTATGTGAATATCTGTTAAACTGTAATGTATTTCTGTGATGCGCAGCTGAATTTTCATCATCATTACTCCAGTCTTCAGTGTCACATGATCTTCAGAAATCGTTCTAATATGCTGATTTGCTGCTCAAGAAACATTTCTGATTATTATCAGTGCTGAAAACAGTTGTGCTGCACAATATTTTTTTGTGGAAACTGTGATGCATTTTATTTTTCAAGATTCTTTGATCAAAAGAACAGCATTTATTTGAAATAGAAATCTTTTGGAACATTATAAATGTCTTTACTGTCACTTTTGATCAATTTAATGCATCCTTGATGAATAAAAGTATTAATTTCTTTAAAATTCTTCTTGGCCACAAACTATTGTGTGGTAGTGTACCTTCAACTCACGATGAATCTGAAAAAACAACAACAACAACAAAAAAAACGGATGAAAATAATTTAAGTAATAATAACAAAGAGTAAAAAACAAACAAACTGTGACTTCACATCTGTTATAACTAAATGAAAATGATGGCTATGATGCATGCACTGTCCTGTGCTGTTCTTCAGTAGAGATCATGTGTGGGATCTCTCAGTTCTGCAGTCTAGAGCACGAAACAGACACTAGATGGCTGCAGATAATGGAGTTGAGCACTAATGAATCGCTATCCCATGATTCCCTTCAGCACGTCTGCAGGAGAGAGACAGTCACCTTGTTTGAGGTGCTTTGTACTTACAGATAGTCATTTACAGAGCACAATACTCAGGAAAGGGATGATTTTAGTGTATCATTCCTAATGCTGAGACGTTTTTAAGCACCGATTCAGTTTTCTATCCCATTGATTCTTAAAGTGAGTTCACTCATAAATGGAAATCATTCATTCTTATGTCGTATTATTTCTTCTGTCTAACACATATTTGCAAGGAGAGTTTTTTTTTTGTTTTTTTATAAAATAATGCTATGAAAACGTTACTTTTGAATGTTCTGTGAAAGTTCAATACGTCCATGTTTTTAAACGTTTTTTTTTTTCTTTCTTGGTTTTACAAACATTAGGAGAACATTCCATTTTGCAAACATTACTGAAACATTATTAAAAACCATATAACGTTGATTGAATGTTACTGGAAGAAAGTTTGTTCATAACTTTCAGCGATCATTCCCTATAGCTACTACCAAAAACGTGGCTCATACAACTTACAGTATGCTTTATATTCCAAGTCTTCTGAACTCATATGATGCATTGTGTGAAGAACGAAAAAAATAAATAAATCAGGTCTCAAATGCCATAAGTGTGATTTAAATATGCACATATTGAAATCTGACAACATGGTCTCAAATGATGTTCGACATCAATAAATATCAAACCTGGTCACGTTTTCATATGTGTGAACATACAGTAAGTAAGCTCAAAAGAAGATTACCAGCGAATAACTTTCAGTCCTTATGAATTTCTTCACAAAAATAAATAAATAAATGTAGCGCACAAATTGTGTGGACCTCATGGTTTCTGTCATTTCTGTATCGTAACAGTGTAACAGTGTGACAGTGTAAATGTGTAAATGTTCTGCTAAAGTTTTTCAGGAAGAAACACATGATATCGTGGTACTGGATTGTTTTTAGTTATTTAGCTATAACTCAGATGGAAGAAACAGCTTGAAGGAGAAGCAGAGGAAAACGATTTCCTAGGCCTCGGTGACTTATCTGAGGTTGTGGTAAAACTATATTGGTGGAGAAAATGGGGATATTCATCTCTTTCCTTTGCTGGAGATTACGCTATTTCACAATCAATAGAGCAGTCCGAATACATTTTTATTGGGCGCATTACACCGCAAATGAATTGTAGAGCTGGGCAAAGCCAATTGGATGTGTGATGGAATACGTGCGAGCCGTGCTTTGACAATGCATTACATTTCCAGAACATGTAGATTAATGGCGTTCAGCACATGCCACATCTCTGGTATTTATTAGAGTCCATTACAGCAGACTCGCGGCCCGCGCCGATGCATCAAGAGCAATTGATTATCTTTAAACCGCGAGGAGCCTAATCTCTCCACAGGAAGTGCACAGAGCGCTTTAAATATGTTCCACTTGGCTCTGTGATATTTTTCACCTTAAAATGCAATTGCTGGCTTTATTTATGGTGCTGATGGCTGCGGAGGTCTTTATCTGGCTGAATTTAGACAGTTTTATTAAGACTCCTCCAGGATTTGGGTGGATTTGTCTGCTGCTAGATCACAGCATTAGCATCTTTGAGAGATTGCATTCAAGCACAGCAGCAGTAAATACATGTTTATCTGATTAAGCCTTCATTTATTCGCTCTGATTCCTGCGTAGTTATCTGTGCGAGAGAAGAAGCTCTCTGTGCAGAAGATTCCCTCTGTTCTGAGTCTGCTCTCTCTTGGCAGATGAACTACATTCAGTGTCACATCTCCAGTGTGTGTTATTCTGCAATGTCGCACAGATTAGTTGCTTTGTTGGACATAGACCCACACAAAATGTATGTTTTTAATCTGTTTGCAATATGTATATTTGTTCAAATACTTGTTAACACATTGATTTTTAGCACAATGATTAATGGAGTCTCTTATATGCTCACCAAGACTGCATTTATTTGATTACAGATACACTGTAAAGCATTATGATTATGAATTTGCAAAGAAAAAAAGATTATAGTTTTTCAGTATTTATACTTCAAAATCCCACATTTAATTCAGTATTACTTACTTTTTTTTTGTTTTTTGTTGTTGCAATTATTTGTGAAATTTACTATCAAGTACTGAGTGAAAATTGCGTTATTGCTAGCTTTTTTCTCCAGTTTCATTCATTCATGTTTTTATTTGTTTATTTATTATTTACTTTATTATTATTATTATTATTATTATTATCATCATCATCATCATCATCATCATCATTATAATAATAATTATTATTATTATTATTTATTTGTATTATGTTTAAAATGCTAAGTTGTGGTACAGCTTAGTTGGTTTGTTAGATGTAGCCTTTTTTTTTTTTTTTGCAAAACAGA
>NW_015546225.1:6519-18777 GCF_001515605.1 Sinocyclocheilus anshuiensis | reverse complement strand
ACCCCACGCCCCCCAAAAAAAAAAAAATAAAATAAAATAAAATAATAAATAAATAAATACATTTTAAGAATCAATTTTTTTGCAAAACATTGAAAATATTTATATTAATTCAAACACTTTTGTAAAGCAAAAACATCACAGATTTACTGTAAAAATGATTTTACAAAGTTGTAAATAAAATGGATTATTGGAGTAAGCTTTAAAAAATTATAATAATAATAATAAATACTATTTCAGACGTTCTACTTAAAAGTTTAATGTTTAATTAAATGTTAAGCAAAATTATTTATTTATTCATTTATTTATTGTGAAATTTACTAGCTAATTCACAAATATTTGAGGTTGGTAAGATTAATTTATTTATTTTTGAAAAAAGTCTCTTCTGCTCGCCAAGGCTGCGCTATTTTGATCAGAAATACAGTAAAAACAGTTATATTGAGAAATATGATTTAAATTTGAAATAACTGTTTTCTATGTGAATATCTGTTAAACTGTAATGTATTTCTGTGATGCGCAGCTGTATTTTCAGCATCATTCCTCCAGTCTTCAGTGTCACATGATCTTCAGAAATCATTCTAATATGCTGATTTGCTGCTCAACAAACATTTGAAGACAGTTGTGGTATTGTTTTCACAAAATGGTCAATATTTAGGTTTGTTCAAGCCATTGAAAGAAAAAGCTAGAAAAAAAAATGGAAATGATTTTCTGTGGTAAATGTCGTTATACAGTTTAACTCATATTGAAGCTGAAACTCGTTTTTACAGCATGCCTGTTCCCCGGATGTGTGTTTAATCACGTTACAGATGTGTGTATTTCACACGCGCTGCACCTGAAGCCCCTCATCCGTTTCTCTATTGCAGTGGAGGCTCATGGGAATGCTAGCATGTCAGCGCCTATGGGATTAGCCAGCCGTGTCGTCTCTCCAGCCCCATCCTGCTATACTTATCTCCTATCTGCAATACAAATGAAGCACAAACTTAATTCAATTTGATGTGATATACTTGCATTTTAAATGCAACTTTCTTCCCCGAGTGCACTGGGCATCTGATGAGCAGCGAGAGAGAGAGAGAGAGAGAGAGAGAGCGAGAGAGAGAGAGTTCCATTGAGTAGCAGCAGCAACAAGATGAGCTCCTGATTATTTTACTTTTAATATTGTTTTAAAATATTTTCAGCATCATTCCTCCAGTCTTCAGTGTCACATGATCTTCAGAAATCATTCTAATATGCTGTTTTTACAGCATGCCTGTTCCCCGGATGTGTGTTTAATCACGTTACAGATGTGTGTATTTCACACGCGCTGCACCTGAAGCCCCTCATCCGTTTCTCTATTGCAGTGGAGGCTCATGGGAATGCTAGCATGTCAGCGCCTATGGGATTAGCCAGCCGTGTCGTCTCTCCAGCCCCATCCTGCTATACTTATCTCCTATCTGCAATACAAATGAAGCACAAACTTAATTCAATTTGATGTGATATACTTGCATTTTAAATGCAACTTTCTTCCCCGAGTGCACTGGGCATCTGATGAGCAGGGAGAGAGAGAGAGAGAGAGAGAGAGAGAGAGAAAGCAGGCCTGCTGTGCTGCAGCAGATACGGCTGTCCCCTGGAGTCAGATCTGTATTCTCTCTCTCCCGCAGCACTAAACAGGATTTGGCATGGAGTTGTGCTCCTGCACACACTGAGGAAGAACATCTGATCTACAGGAGCAAACGCTTCCTTTAGACGTTCAGCTCAACAGTCTGGCTTTGTTTTTAGAGAAAACGGCTGCTCTCTGTCGTCTGCTGTGGAGATGTCACTATCAGGTTCACACGTCTATTCTGATACCAAAATACTTCTCTGGAGAAAAATTGGTAAAACCAAAGGATCTCCAATGGTTCTTGGCCGCTTGGCAGAGAAGCCTTAACAGATCCTTTTCTTTCCTTTTTCGTTTTAGTGTCAAACCTGTGTTTTTTGCAACATTATATTAATATGGTTTTCTAAAGAACTGTAGGAACATGAAAAGGTTCTCCAGTGATATCAGACTGTAAAATCTTTTCATTTTTAAGACCACAGAAGTGCAGCTGTACACTAAAGCCCAAAGTGTAGTTTTTAGCATTGAGCAAATGTGTACAGTTGAATGCACAGGCTTGTATTTCACTTTATGTCGTGTGCAAATACAGCAGCAAGTTCAGTAATGCTTTACTTAAAGCCTCTATGTATAATGCATTACAAAAGTTTTTTTTTTCTTTATCTTTATTATACATATTACATGCATTTATGTATTCACTGTTGCACCTTTAGAAAGTATGATGCATTAAAGCACGTGGCAACCAGTTTCAGTTGTAACAAGCAATCTGAAAATATTAAAATGCATTTTAAATGTGGTTACAATTATTTATGAAAATATATAATGCTTTACAGCGTACTTTATGAATGCCTTTATAATGCATCATATATAAAGGTTTCAAGTGTTACCAAAAGTTTTTTTCCAGTAGCTGTGCTATTTCTCTGCAGAAGTTACACTGTAAACAAATAATGAATGAATGAATGAATGAATGGGGTAGTAGCTGCCAGAACTTTACTGTACAAATACATTAGTAATATTTTAGGTTTTACGGATTTAATGTAAATAAAAAAACCTCATATTTATATATGATATGCTTCCATTGTCCTCATTTGTAAGTCGCTGGATAAAAGCATCTGCTAAATGACTAAATGTAATGTAAATGTAAATATTTATTTAACTGATAAAATGTTATCAACGTAAATGTTACCAACCTGCTGAAAGACTAAAATCAGTTTTGTACCTTTATAAACTTTTATTAATTTATTCATTTATTTTAAGCTTTTTTATTTTACTTATTTATTTATCTATTTATATATTCATTTATTTATGGTTTTGCAGTGTAGGAGCAATACAACAGTTTTTGTGTTTGTTTAATCTAGAGTTGTGTGAATCTCTCACAAGCGTTCATCAACCCGGCCGTCTGTCGTTGTTGTTCTGGTCTTCTGTAGTTTGTTGTTGTCCCGTCTCTTTTTTGACTATGAAACAACAAGCAGTCGCCGCCTCATGGATCACCTAATTGCAGCATGTGTGAAAACTAGGGCTGCATGTTGTGCTGATGATGATGAAATTTACATCTTGCACACTGTGCACGTAAAAATCCAGGTGCGTTGTGGGCTTAATAGTAACTTGTGTATCTTGTTCGGTACATCGATGACTTGCTCTTGATTTGAAAAGTTCCCAGCTGAAGGTTGTGTACCTGTGTAGATTTCTGTAATTAGCACTTTGACATGCATTGTGTTTGATGTTAGAAAGATGCAAATATCCTGATCCTGGAACCAGCGGCAAACAAAGGCTCAGTGTTTGGCCTATTATTTCCGACAGCGAGGGCAGAGATGTTTGTCCTGTGGGATGCATACCAGTGTTTCCAAATCTGATCTGGGTAACAGAAAACAATGAGAAGGGCCTGCTGCTCCAATACGCCATGCTTTCTTAACTCTGTAAATATTCATGTTTTCTTTCTTTTATTTTGTTAACTGACATGCAGGGCTCATTATTTCTTGTTTGAATTCATTTGTGGCGAATGATCTCAGAAAGACATGATGCTCTGTGATTGTAATGATCGCTAATAGCTGCTTCTGCGAGTCTAAGAAAAACTGCAAACCAAACCAAGATAGGCTTCAAAGAAAACATCCCATTCTGCTATTCCAGCGCAGCTTTAATATCCGAATAACAGACGCACTGGAGAGAACACTGAAGACTCGTGTGCATGATGTGGTCTTTCCATGAACGCTGCTTTGCATTGGAGAAGTTCCTCACTGGCTTCATACAGTTCCTTGGGTTTTGGAGTGTTTTCAAGCAGCGGCTCCTGGAGCAGAGCGTTTATCTGTGGTGCAGAGTCAGGGCTCCTCCAGGGGCCGCCTGAGGAAACAATTCCCTTCAGTTCACTGGCCGCAGGGCGTTTAGGGCCACCACGCAATAGAAAAGGCAAAAAACGGCTCTTGTATTGATACACTTCTGCTGTTCTTCAGCAAACGGACAAAGAGAGACAAAATAGAAAATGAATGGTGCAGTTCACCCAAAAATGAACATTTTATCTCACCCTCATGTCAGTTCTTTCTTATGTGGAACACGAAATAAGATAGTCTGAGAAATGTATCAGTGTTTGGTTTGAAAATAATAAAAAAATATATTTATTTTAGCTTTTTAACATTTCTCATTTTTATTTAGCTTAACTTGATGCTAACTAAATTAAATCAAAATTACTAAAACTTTAACCAAAATTAAAATGGAAACAGAAAATATGCAAATAAGATTGAATTCAAAATATTAACAAATGATTGTATCTCAATGATAATAAAAGTAACACTGACCAGCGTTCTTCTAAATATTTTATCTGTGTGTTCCGCGGAAGAAATCAATTCATACGGGTTTGAAACAACATGAAGGCGAGTGAATGATGACAGAACGATCATTTGTGGGTGAACTGTCACTTTATGATGTCTTTAATAGCCTTCAGGAGTGTCATACACTCTTAAAAATAAAGGTGCTTCACGATGCCATAGAAGAACCTTTTTGTCTAAATGGTTCCATAAAGAACCTTTAACATCTGAAGAACCTTCCTGTTTCACAAAAGGTTCTTTGTGGCGAAAGAAGGTTCTTCAGATTACAAAAAGGTGAGAAAGAGATGGTTCCTTAAAGAACCTTTGACTGAATCTTTCTTTGTGGAACCAAACATGGTTCTTCTATAGCATCGCTTGAAGAACCTTTTGAAGCACCTTTATTTTTAAGAGTGTAGGTTTAGACGTGACTTCTGCATTTAAAATACCAAAACTATTTCATCCCATCTCTATAGTTCACTCTCCGCGGAATATGCTTTTTGTTAATTAATAATGGTTTCATACAATGTGTACAATAAGGTGAAGTTCAATGAATCAGCCCTTAATTAATTAGCTACACAATTTTAAAGCTCTTTTTCCTGCTGTGAATGGATTCTGCGGTGCTTTAGGATGTCGGTTATAGCAGCTTCAGCTTTGTCAGGCATCATTATTTTCAAATTGGGCTTGTCGGCTCACAGGTTTGAAAAAAGAAAGCCATTAAAATCCCCATCCAGTAAGAACGATCACATCCATCTCGTGGACATGGTGTGAGATTTTAATCCACGAGATCCAACCGAAATTACTGTTCAGATGATCATCTCAGAGCAAAATTGCACGATATCACAAACCAGTGATTACAACCTCGTTTTAGAGCACTGGGCAACTTTTCAAAAAACATTTATTTATGCACACAGACTGTTTCATTCACTGTGAAATGTTTAATCTCAGTGTCTCATAAATCTCATTCTGTGATGTTTCCTCGTGAGAGTGTGTTGGGAAACTGTAAATGCATCTAGAAAAACAAGCAAACCTCGATTTGCTGCATTCTCCCCAGACAGAACATGTAAAGTTTCTCGAAGCTGACTGTGTGAGCAGGACTGCAGGTGAAGCGGCTCAGCATTCGGGCCAGAGCTCATGCAGACGGCAGCAGGATCAGCTTCTGTTTGCATGTGTTTGCAAGGGAAAACAGGCACAATACGAGCTCCCTGAGCCACTAGGCTCCTGTCACCTCTGGATTTCATTGTCAGCATCCAGCGAGAGGGAATCTTGGCTTGGCCTCTCATGTAATGCTCCCTGGACAAGCAACTGGGCATGTGATCCACCAAATCCCAAAACGCTGCTGGACTTGATCTGGACTCGCCTTTCTGCTGTGTTTCTCAGTGTGCTGGGCAGATTCACTCTTGCATACAGTAGTTGTATATCATCTGTATTAAAGTTGTGGAATTTATGCACCATTAGTGACTGAATAGAAATGTAAAAACAATGAATTTCTTGAACGCATAGTCCCGTACCAAACTAAAACTGGCTGTGCAACGGATCAATGTTTAAAGTGCCTCTTTTCAGCAGAATAAGCGTAAATAACTGATAGTTGTTTCTGCATAGTAAACTGGATTAGGAGAAAGTATTTTAAACTATTTAGATGAAAAACAAAAAGTAAACTTAAAAAAAAAAAAAACCTTTAAAAAGAAAGAAATGTTGCCATAGCAACTAACTGAAACAAAACAAGTTGAAGAAAAAGCACAAAACAAAAGTTAATAAAAAAATTTATTAGAATTAAAATTGAAAATATAAAAAGAAAAAGAAAAGCTAAAAAATGTGCTGAAAATGTGCTCACCCTCAGATCAAGATATAAATGAGTGTGTTTCTTCATCAGGTTTGTAGAAATGCAGCATTGCATCAGTGTCTCAGCAATGGATGCTCTGCAGTGAATGGGTGCCGTCAGAATGAGAGTCCAAACAGCTGATAAAAACATCACAATAATCCACAAGTAATCCACAGCACTCCAGTCCATCAGTTAACATCTGAAGAACACAGAAGCTGAAACACATCCAGCATTAAGACATTTTTAACTAAAATACAAGTCCATAATCCATAATAACGCTTCCTCCAGTGAAAAAGTGCATCTGCTGTTGTCTCTTGCATCAAAATCCAGCCACATATTAGTTTAGTGCGTGTAGCTGGGTGTGTGTGTGTGTGTGTGTGTGTGTGGCGCAGTCACGAGCGATGACTCCACCCTCGGAGCCCCTGGGATGAGGACTGAGGCTCACTGTCTGGAACGGAGTGTGTCCCGGGCGTGTGTGTACACGAAAACCGCAAAATTGATTTCGACAGCTGCTCGACAGAGCCACATGTGTCCCAGGTGAACTTCAGAGGCCGATGTCAATCCAAACTCACACAGGGACAGAAATCTACTAACAGATACAGTACACTTCAGTTCAGCACTCGCTGCGGCCGCCGAGAGAAGACGCACGACTGCATTATGCATGTTTCTGTGCTCTTGTTAACTTCTGATGAATGTCTTACATATATTCTAGACACAATGACAGTAGATTTTATGTATTTGAACTCTGAAATGTACCATTGATACAGCAATAGTTCAGCCAAAAATGAAAAGTCATGATTTACTGACCCTCATGCAGTTTCAAATACTTGTGAAAATGAAGTGTACTTAACTATAATGAATATGCATTTGTACTGTACTTGCAGATCATATAATATTATTGAATTAAAAGGTCACTTAAGTGTACTGCAAGAGAGACACTTTCATGACTTGATTTCTAAACACTTTTAAAAAGTGCACTTTGTAATAATGTCAAATTCAAACATGTAAAGCACTTGATTATAATTTTAACTACAGTGTGTTATTTATTATTACATTTAAATGTAATATATTTTAAATGTACTAATTTGCAGCTTCATTTCAAATGTGCATTGATTATAAATATATTTAAATACATCACACACAAGCTTCAATGGAAATGTCATTAAAGTTATATATATTTTAGTTTATCATAAATGCTGGTCAGTATTCAGCAGTAACACTTTAGCCATATTTCAATAGACAATATAAGTAATTATGAAATTACATATAAAGATGTACTTAAGTGGGTCAAAAAGCACTTTAAAGTTCATCTAATTGTGTTCAATATAAATTAAAATCCAATTTAAATTAATTTAACTGCAATTAACATGCATTTCAGTTTCCAAAAACATTGCATTCAGTTCACATCTAAGTATATGCTTTTAAAATGTATTGTTTCCATAACAAGAAGTGTTTTTAAAAGTATAGCGTGTACTTATTCTGGGGCCGTATTTCAAGTTGTCACAAACTTAGATTAGTGTGAATAATACACCAAATAAATTCAAGTCTTTGTGCAGAAGCTGTATTCATCTGTAAGAAGAAGAACACAAGTATCAGTATGCGAGTTTAAAACAACATGAGGACGAGCAAGTACTGAGAGAATGATTGACTTTGATGAATAATCATTGAAGTTAGAAGGCAAACAAAAAATAAATAAATATGTGGTACTATAATGTATATGAATTGTTTGGACAGATGGTGAGAGTCTGTCCGTTTTCTGTCTGGTTGTCTGCTGTCAGTGTGAGGTGAGACTGGCTGCTAGTGAGCTTACTCAGGAAAGGTGATATAATTTGGGCTTTTCAGCGTGTGATATGCAAGCAGAGCTGAGGAGCAGTCTGTCGTCCACAGCCAGCGTTGGGTTCCACATGGTCTCATGTTTACAGTGCCATCAGATCGGATCGGGAAAGCAGACATATTCGTTACAAACAACTGCGCCTGTTTTTAACACCCGCTCAGAGATAACAGGCCAGGTGAGGAAGCCATACACTTGTCTGGCTAATTATAACATTTAGAAGGACAAAAGAGGATTGCGCGCTCAGGTGGAGGCCATGAACCCACACGCTTTTATAATAGTGCATTAAAAATAATGAGAAAATAATACAACTGATTAAATCTAACCACTATTTCTTATATATATATATTTACTTTTGCCACTATAATGAATCAAACCTGCACCCGCTCTGTTGCATAATACATAATTTTACTATAAAAATCAGATGTTTTGGCCCTTCATAAATTGGCTGTGCATTTACATAATGTTCAAATCAGTGCTGTTTAATAAGTGCCAGCATAATAACTGTGCTGTTATCTGAATAACTCAGTGTGCTTATGTTGAAATCCAGTGATGCAGAAAAGCAGCGACGATTGCATTCAAACATGAACGTCTTTCCTCGACACAACAGACTGTATTTTTGCATATCTCAGTGTGTTCGGCCGGATCCTCAGATGCTCATCTGTGTCCTTAATCAAGTTGACAGCTTTAGCCCTCTCATGAAGAGATAACGTTTGTTCTAGACGTAAGCTGTGCGTAAGTTTGCGGCGTGTGCTCAACTCATTGTAATCACTGCTGTCTGGGTTTAAGTGTGCTTCAGGATCTATTGACTCCATCTTCAGTCAATAAATTATGCCCAGGTCGGGCCGACTGCAGAGATGAGCACTGAATGTGTACGTGACAGATTTCACCTGCATCTGTGCCGGCTGTCCTCAACGCTGATGCTTTTGCAGAAGTCTAACTGTGTTTATTGTGTGAAAGGAAGACAGGAAGAAAGGACTTCATCATGCATTTTCATGCCTGTGCCATATACAGTATATGTATATATAATGCAGTGTATTAACAGCTGTAGGACCATGAACACAGCTGATCTTGTCTGATTTGATCTCAGGAAAGGAACAACACAATGGAAAACTCATACCAGCGTTAGGATATTATACTCATCTCGGGACAAAAGCAAAAATGAATTATTCCATAGTATTCCAATTATTAAAAAAAATAACCGGCCTACAAAACTTTTTTATAAACTTGTTTTCTTTCAGTTAGCACAGGTTTTGCATTTCTTTTTGGAACCCCCGCCCCATATAGAAACTTTAAAAGGGCTGTCATTTTTGAGTACTTTACCAGAATACATTTAAACACAGCATAGAGGTTACACATGGTGTGCACTGCAAAAAAAAATAAAAATAATAATAATAAAAAAAATAAAAATAAATTAAAATTTCCAAATAAATAAATAACAATAAAATATTAAAATAGCATTTTTGTCTTGATTTCCATTAAATATATATATAAATTATTAAATCAAGAAATGTTTACTTGAGTAGAACAATGGCATAAAATATTAATCTTGTTTTCTGAAAAAAAAAAGAAAAATAGAATGAATGAAAGAAAACTCAATTAATTTTGATAGTCTCAGAAAACAAGACTTTATATCTTAGACTTCTTATCTTATATTATTCTGCTTCTTAATAAGAATATTTAGATATTTTTAATGGTTAATAAGACAAAAATATGTAACACATTCTATGAAGCCCGTTTTTATATTACATTATAAGAGTATTCTTAAGGCATTATAATGAATGCATAATGTATTATTAAAAAAATAATAATAATAATAATAAATGTGTAATATGTTGTATCATCTCATGAGTAATCATAACAACAGTTTAATCTCATAAATAATCATGACAACAATTATAATACATTATAAAACTTATTTGTGGTTATACATTTTTGAGTATGATTATGTATAACACACAATAAACACCATGTTAAATCCACTTAATTTATAATGGATTATAAGTCTCATATCTTGACATTATTTATTACAGATCTGTACAGTATCTTACTGATATTACAATAAATATAATTAAAAGCAAATGTGTCATATTACACATTCATCTGATCTGATATCTGACCTTACGGCTGTTTAAGAAAAAAAATATTATTTTTATTATTATTATTAATGTTGTTGTTGTTATTATTTTAAGTGGTCTTTTTCTGCTTTAAGTAAAGTAGCAAGTTAGCAATGGCAAGATATTAGACTTATAATAAATTATAACTATGGGAAATATAATCCATTGTGAGTTAAGCGGATGCATTGTGTTTGTTGTGTATTATAAATCATCATACTCTTAAAAGCTAAGTAAATATTATAATGCATCAAAACAACATATTATACTTGGGTTTTTTTAGGCATCAGGCATTCATTATAATGCCTTACGAATACTCTTATAATGTGTTATAAAAATGGGCTTCATACAAAGTCTTACCAAAATATTTTAATTTATTTTATTATTTGATTTTACTGCAGTGTAAGAAATGCAGGATGAGCTCGTTGTAATGAAGTAAACAGCAGTCTCTTTACATTTAAGGGCAGAGGCGTATGCTGATTACATTATAGTTCCTGTAAATTGGCATTTGTTGATCTGGTTTTGTCATTATAATAACGTCATGAAAAGGCATGGTTTTTCCCCAGCTACAGTATATGCTAATATTTATGTTGGGCTCAAATTTGCCTGTGTTTGCCCAGCAGTCACTGTGTGTCGATATGCTTGTTAAAACTCACAGCTAACACTGCTTTGTGGACATGCTTTTATCATTTGATTTATGTTCTATATGAGATACTTATGAGCACACATACAAACCTTGAGGTTAAATAATGAATGCTGCTGTGTATTTAAGTATCGGTCCCACCCGTTTAACTGTCTCATTATAATGCCTTACGAATACTCTTATAATGTGTTATAAAAATGGGCTTCATACAAAGTCTTACCAAAATATTTTAATTTATTTTATTATTTGATTTTACTGCAGTGTAAGAAATGCAGGATGAGCTCGTTGTAATGAAGTAAACAGCAGTCTCTTTACATTTAAGGGCAGAGGCGTATGCTGATTACATTATAGTTCCTGTAAATTGGCATTTGTTGATCTGGTTTTGTCATTATAATAACGTCATGAAAAGGCATGGTTTTTCCCCAGCTACAGTATATGCTAATATTTATGTTGGGCTCAAATTTGCCTGTGTTTGCCCAGCAGTCACTGTGTGTCGATATGCTTGTTAAAACTCACAGCTAACACTGCTTTGTGGACATGCTTTTATCATTTGATTTATGTTCTATATGAGATACTTATGAGCACACATACAAACCTTGAGGTTAAATAATGAATGCTGCTGTGTATCGGTCCCACCCGTTTAACTGTCTGTTTGAGGAAATACAAGATTTACTAATATCAGTGTTTGATTTAAAAAAAATAGTGCATGTGTAAAGATACCTCAGCAGCCTTCTAAATAGTGTTTAGTGTAATTATTAGTTTTAAACTAGTAAACTTTGCCATCTGTGAGCTGTTTGTGCTTCAGTCATGAATGATGCATCAGTCGTGTTGAGGAAATGACTTTATTACTCACGAAGCAACACTCTGGCATCATGGAAAAGAGATTTGCATGAGCAAAAAGCACTTATGCACTTGAAAATCGTTTTGTTTATTATACGTTTGTGATCGGTCACCTCCTGCAATCGTTCCTCTGTTTTCCTTCACTATCTTTGTGCAGTGCTGGCAGTCATGCTCAGTGAACAGCCGGTCCACGATCACTGATTGCATGAACTGTGAGGATTAATGGACATTCATATTTCATTAAAGCCATTGCTTGCCGGATAATAATGTATCATTCAGCGATATTGAAACATATGTCAAGCCTATCCTCTTACCCATAATTCAGTTAGACTCACATGTGATGATCAAGTGTTATTACGGGCCGATATATCATCTGAAGTCTCTGTGTTTCTCCGCTGTGCTGAAGCTTCTGCATCTGTTAAAGCAGCTCATTACCAGATGAGTTAACTCAGGTGAAGGCTCAGGTTACCTGAAACACCTGCACTATAAGAGTCCCTCAATATTCATTAACATGATCAATTCATGAAGGACATGTTAGATCTATGCCTTAAAGAGTGAAAATTACATTCAAATACAGAATTCAAATACATTAAAAAAAAAGTGTTAAATCATGTCAAAGCAATGGTAGAAACTGTTCAATAGACCAAAA
>NW_015546225.1:0-6229 GCF_001515605.1 Sinocyclocheilus anshuiensis | reverse complement strand
AATAATAATAATAATAATAATAATAATAATAATAATAACAAAAATCACATAAAAATTACTACAACTTTAAGTAAAATAAAAATGGAAAATACATAAAAAATAATTATATAAATAAAAACATGAATAAAAATAAATAAAAACTGTAAGATGTTTTGCTGTTTCTTTTATTTCTTTGATACAATATCAGATCAGGTGACATTTTTATTTTAATCTAATGCAATGACATTTATTCATCCAAGTACAGTTCTGTGTAACTCATGAAATATTATTCTGTGTCCCAATGAGAAGCGGTTAGGCTTTCGTATGACCGCTGCTCAATATTCATCGCTGCCTATGGCACTTCTCATGGAGGGCGGATGAGATCCCCCGCTGAAGAGCTGGGTTTTGGGACAATGGGCTCAGGCCTGTGACAGCCAGTCAAGAATTCAAATACATTTAAAAAAAAGTGTTAAATCATGTCAAAGCAATGGTAGAAACTGTTCAATAGACCAAAATGAAAATGACTTTCACATCATACTTTGATTTGTGCATTAGTTCAGGTTATGCATTTGTACATTTCACTTAAACGTCTGAATGTCTCTGCATTCACAAATCATCACAAATACTGCAGCATCTTTCCTGTTCATTTCTTCCTTGTTGTGTTTGGATCAGCTGGTGTTTTGGTGATTTTTAGTGGATGCATGAAGTCAGTTCACTAATGAACTATTAACAAACACAATACTAACTGTTTTCATCTTCAACATCTCTCTCTATTGGTTTAGCATTCCAAATCCAAGAAATGAATGTCTGTTTGTTCCAAAAAATAAATAAATAAATATAAATATTCTGTGTCCCAATGAGAAGCGGTTAGGCTTTCGTATGACCGCTGCTCAATATTCATCGCTGCCTATGGCACTTCTCATGGAGGGCGGATGAGATCCCCCGCTGAAGAGCTGGGTTTTGGGACAATGGGCTCAGGCCTGTGACAGCCAGTCAGTCTGCTGTCAGCTTGTGTTCAGTCTGTCTCACTACACTCACCTCCTGCTGTTTCAGTAATCAATACAGGCCTGAAATCAGCAGCACTCTCCACCTCCCACACTCGCTATTTTGTCCTGCTATCAATAATGGATTCCGTTCCCCCTTTCTAGTCCACACTCCGCCGACTCCACGCGGTCGCTTTTGCCAAACACACACTCGCTCACACAACATCAGGTCTAACATTTCTATTGCATTTGCTAATCATTAATCAATAATTCAAGGCAGCTCTCGGGTGGTGAAGGGTCTGTGCTTCCTGGAACATATGGCAGAAGGGCAGGAGACTCGGTTTCAGACTCGTCTTATCTCAAAACACAAGATGCTTCAAGTTGTGTTTCTTGCGTTTGTCTCCGTCGTTTCTTCAAGAGCTGACTTTTGTTCCTCAGCTTGTTAGTGTTAATGACCGCATGACTCCAGTGGCCAAAACAGCCAGCCGTAATTTGTAGCGTTAGTCGACGTGATGCTTATCACACGAGGCGCTTTTCATTTCCCACTCATATTTTTCCAGTCGTTCTTTTCTACACTCTTAAAAATAAAGGTTGCAACAGAGGGTTTTCACAATGAGGCCATAGAAGAACCAATGATGGTTCCCTCAATAACCTTTCATTCACTTTTTAAAAGAACCATTATTTCTTAGTACACTCTGACTGAGACTTCTCACATCACTTGCTTCTATTGACCTCATTTGTAAGTCAGTTTGTATAAAAGCATCTGCTAAATGACTAAATTCATTCATCCATCCATCCATTCATTCATTCATTCATTCATTCATCCATTCATTCATCCGTAAATTTTTTTGACTACACTTTTAAAATAAAGGCTCCAAAAGGTTTTGTTTTGTTTTGTTTTGAGTGAAGATGCATTTTTCTTTCCCCTTTCAGTGTGAACAGTTCTTAAAAAAAAAAAAAAAATGTAAAAAAATAAATCCCCAAAGAACCTTTTATTGAGCAGTTCTTACAAAAATAGATGAATCCAGCACACTGTTATAGCTTTCAATTATTTTAATGAAGCGTTTTGGGCCATGTGACCTTCATCCAGCATAGTTTTCCTTCATTGCCTTTTGAAAGCAATGCCGAATGAAGGTTGCATGACCGAAATGTTGCATTAAAATATGAGTTGGATTCATCTATTTTTATTAGACTGTTTGCTTTTCTTCATTCATATGCACCTGCTCAAATGATTTATAAGCAGTTGCAGTAATGTTTTAATTATATTTCATGAACAGTACTTAAAAGAGCCATTTTATTGTTCTTAATGTAAAGAACATTTTAATAATCTAAAGAGCCTTTTCCACTATAAAGAATGGAAAGGTTAAAGGTTCTTCATGGAACCATCAGTGCCTTTACTTTGAAGAGTTTATGTTTATGTGGTAAATCACTAAATGTTTTATTTTTATGTTATCGCTCATTTCCACAATCCTCCGGCATCTAATTTTTCATCCTAATGTATATGAGTAAGGTGGCAGAACTCATTCGGGGGGTCTGGTGGAGTGGAGCATCTCGTGCACTTGTGGCGCGTCCCGTCTGCGGTCTGGAGGTGAGGATGACCAGCGCAGAGCCTGGGGTTTTGGCAGGGAAAGCTTTACATATGGACGCCTCTGTGGGCATCTATCCCTGGTGAAGGATGGCAGCTCTCTCACTCACCCGTGACCCGCTGGGCCGCTGATAAATCGAGGATGGCACCGTAACACTCGCACTACCAGCCCCGCTCTTGCTCCCAGGGCAAGCCTTTGTTGTCCCAAAAAACTGATGCACAATATTTCACTATTAGCTGATGAGAAAAGACTTCCCACTCCTTCTGACTGGTGAATTTCTGTGGTGTTTCCCTGACCTTTGCAGCTGCTCCTGGTTACTGCATAAGGATTTTTACAGAAACCATTTGTTTCCCAGGTATCGATCTTCTAAAATAATAAATTGAAACTATTGTTAGTCATGCACAAATGTCTCTAATAAAACCATTGTTTGCTTGTGAGTCAGCTCAAGGAACTGTAAAGGAGACTAAACCTGAAAATGTATATTTCCATTTAGGGCTGGAAGTTACAATGTAAACAATCCCTAATATGTGCATGCTTGCCTAAAAAAAAAAACTTATGAGACTCATAATCATCTCTTTACACTTATGCTACTGTTCAAAAGGTAAGATTTGTTAAAGTCTCTTCTGCTCACCAAGGCTGCATTTATTTAATCAAAAATACAGTAAAAACTCTAATATTGTGGAATATTTTTACAATTTAAAATAGCTGCTTTCTATGTGAGTATCTGTTAAACTGTAATGTATTTCTGTGATGCGCAGCTGTATTTTCAGCATCATTACTCCAGTCTTCAGTGTCACATGATCTTCAGAAATCATTCTAATATGCTGATTTGCTGCTCAAGGAACATTTCTGATTATTATCAATGTTGAAAACAGTTGTGCTGCACAATATTTTTTGTGGAAACTGTGACACATTTTAACATTTTAAATGTCTTTACTGTCAGTTTTGATCAATTTAACGCATTCTTGCTGTATAAAAGTAATATTTTCTTTCAAGTAGCATGCGCATGTATTTTAAATGCCATCATAATTACAGTCAGTGTCTGTTTAATGTAATGAGCGATTGATTTCGGACCTCCCAAGTCACGTTTCAGCAGCACTGCTCAAATCAGCCAGAGGGATGATTGGAAAATCCCAGGTTATTTTATTTCTTTATTTTCCTTTCTTCCGCAGCTTTCGCTGGCTAATTCTAACGAAGAGGCTTCCGATGGCTCCATTTGCGAGGGAGTTAATTGGTTTTGCTGCTTCCTGCTGGAGTGAGTGTGTGTTTGGGCGTCTCTGTCGCCCCGTTAGCTCACACTTTAATTAGATCTGGCAGCCCCCTCATAATGATAAATGCTGCAGAGATGAATGGAAATGCAAATGCTGTTGAAGTAGCCCCCGCCATCATTAACACTGTCCTGCTGTCAAATCTATCACTGTCATGTGCGGGAGGGAAGGGGTGTCCCGCCGCAACGCGCTGGGGTACGCAGAGTTAATAGTCAGAGAGGAGGATGGAGGAGAGATCGCAGCTCAAACACTCCACGGAGGCTTTCCTTCAGACTCCCAGACTCTATAAAATCCACTGCATTACATCTGTGCAGCTCTGGCAGTATGTCTATGCCTCACAAACAGAACCGCAGTTTGCTTCAGTGTTACAGATCCTGACCTTAAGTGTAGCAAATTAAGATTGAAATGATGTTCAGAAGGTGTGTGATGTCTGAGCGCTTCATGAGGCTTTTCCTTCATTATCTGGTCCAACTCATCCAGTTTACCCTGTAAAGAAACTGATGCATAAGCAAGTTTTAGTTGTGCAACTAATTTCAATCATTTAACCCTATAAAGTCTAGTGTGTCTTTTTTTTTTAAATGAAATCATATAAATATCAGCGTCTGCACCGAATTGCATATTTTTGCTCAGTTTGAGTCTCTGAATAAAACTGAGCTATTTTTCCTCCATTTCCTCACTGTATCAGAGCCATAAAAGCCAGATGGAGCAAATACTAAATTATCAAAAAAACATAAAACACGTGCAAACTTCTGACTATTATTTAATATGTCAGGCTTTACAGGGTTAAGCAGAAGCCTTTTGATCAAATCAGTGTTATTTTAGTATATTTGATAATACTGTTTTTGTTAATATTTTGAATTTGATTTTATATTGATATTTAATTGAAGTTAAAGTTTTAATAATGTTGTTGTGTATTTTGTCATTGTTGATTTAATATGTCTATTCAGTTATTATTCATTTTGTTATGTTAGTACATAGTTAAACTAAATTAAAATGCAAAATGTTGCATTGGCAACTATAGCTAAAAAGCTTTTTATGTTTTATTATTTTATTTTAGCTATTGTTTATTTTATTTCAAGTAATGATATTTTTTGTTTTGGTTTCAGTTTTAATTGTAGTTAACTTTAAAAACCCTGGAATTAAGTGCTTTTTAATATCACGAGAAACATGAATGTAATCTATAATTCAGCCACCTCAGCTCAATGACCGCATAAGTAATACAGATCTCAAGAAAAGCAGATATTGTGAGTGAATCAGTCAGCACGGATGTGTATTGGCAGTATCGTGCAAGAGCTGGATGCTCGCTGATATTCGAGTGCGTCTGATAAAAGGCCTCCACTCATGGACGACATGTTTCGCCTCATTGCAGTGACACCTTAGAGCCACACTCATGTGTTCAACATGCAGGACCTGCTTGAGCTCCATGAGGTGGAGTCTTTGATTACACACGCTCTCTCTCGCTCTCTCTGTGTGTCTGTGTGTGTGTGCATAAGTACAGTGGATTGTTTAAGTTGTGGGTGTGCATATGTGTGTGTCTGTTAATGACTTTTATAATGCATGCATATGCTGTATTTATACATCCAGTATATGTGCATATATAGACAATGCATGGTTTTGCATTTGTGTGAGTGTATGCACAGAGAGACAGGTATTAAATTATAGCTTACGTGCATGTATATGTGTGTGTGTGTGTGTGTGTGTGTGTGTGTGTGTGTGTGGCATCTCCTCTCATTGCATGCATTAACTATAACCTTGCCAGTGTTGTCCTACAGGCCACGTTAGGCAGCAGCCACAACAACAAGGGCAACTGTCACACTCGATGGCTCCTCTTCTTTTTTCCCCCGCTAAATTATTTACAGCTCAGTGTCGGACAAAGCTGCCCTGGCTCTACTGTCGCATAAAAGAAACCGCTGACAGATTCAGAGTGCTCTCTTTTTTACCCTCACAATGCAATTAAACATTTGTCAAAGTCAAAGGGACTTGTTAAACAAACAGTAGTATTGTGAATGATTCTCTCTGTGTGAAATGTGTTTATTGACGGATTGTCGAGAGTCTTGCTTTATTGCAAAGACGCTTGGTTAATATTACAGTGATCATATAGTGAAGTGCATGTTTACATTATGCATACCTCATGACATGCATTCAATAATGCTTTACCTTACAGTTGCTTCACATACAAAGAGTTGTGATCACTGTTCGAGAGTTATCCCTGAGCAAAACAGTTTTCTTCAGATAATTGGATAAATGTGTGTGTGTGTGTGTGTGTGCACCTCAGAGGACATTTCACTCATTGCAAGGTGAACACAGGGCCATATGATCCCTCTTACACATGCTGTGTCCACATTAGCATTGCAGAATATTAAACATGACATTAAATGAGTCAAAACTACTATGCAGTACACTTTATGTTGCT
>NW_015546224.1:73489-77082 GCF_001515605.1 Sinocyclocheilus anshuiensis | reverse complement strand
ACCTCCAGACCAGCAACAGCCAATCAGATCCCCTCCAAATACATCCACCGCCTGACAGAAATTCAGGGATTCAGTGAGCCTCAGAAGGAGGAATATTTCAGGAAGAGAATCAGTGAGCAGCATCAAGCCAGCAGAATCATCTCACACATCAGAAGAGCAAGAAGCCTCCACATCATGTGCCACATCCCCGTCTTCTGCTGGATCTCATCCACTGTGCTTGAGAAGCTCCTGGAAGAAGATCTGAGTGCAGAAATCCCTCAAACTCTGACTGAGATGTAGATCCACTTCCTGCTCATTCAGATCAATATGAGGAAGCAGAAGTATGAAGAGAGAGATCCAGAGAAACTCCTGCAGTCCAACAGAGAAGTGATTGTGAAACTTGCTAAAGTGGCTTTCAAACAGCTGAAGAAGGGCAATGTGATGTTCTATGAGGAGGACCTGATTGAGAGCGGCATAGATGTCACTGACGCCTCAGTGTATTCTGGGATTTGCACTGAGACCTTTAAGCAGGAATCTGTGATTCATCAGAGGAAAGTCTACAGCTTCATTCATCTGAGCGTTCAGGAGTTTCTCGCTGCTTTCTATCTGTTTTACTGCTATTTAACAAAGAATATGGAGCCACAGCAGTTTTTTCTGCATGAATTCAGATCTTACAGTTTTGATAAAGACTCTCTGTATTATCTACTAAACTCAGCAGTATTTAAAGCCCTTGAGAGTAAAAATGGACGTCTGGATCTGTTCCTGCAGTTCCTGCTGGGCGTCTCACTGGAGTCCAATCAGAGACCTTGAGAGTAAAAATGGACGTCTGGATCTGTTCCTGCAGTTCCTGCTGGGCGTCTCACTGGAGTCCAATCAGAGACTCTTACAGGATCTACTGACACACACAGAGAACAGCTCAGAGACCATCAGAGAAACCACACAGTACATTAAAGAGAAGATCAAAGATGAACGTCGTGATCTCTCAGCTGGTGAATCCATCAATCTGTCGCTCTGTCTGCTGGAAGTGAAAGATCAGACTCTGTCCAGAGAGATTCAGGAGTTTGTGAAATCAGACAAACACTCAGAGAAGAAACTCTCTCCTGCTCACTGCTCAACAATCTCCTACATGCTTCAGATGTCAGAGGAGCCGCTGGATGAGTTTGAGCTCAAGAAATACAACACATCAGCTGAGGGGAGAAGAAGACTGATACCAGCTGTGATCAACTGCAGAAAAGATCGGTGAGTGTTTCATCATTAACTAAACTATCATATTTAATAATGAATCTGACACTTTTAAAATAAATGCTCCTGAATGAGAGATTTTCTCCTGAATAACAGGCCATAATCTTAAAGGAGTCACAACATGCCTTTTTAATACAGTAGAAAGTCGAGCAAAACGCCTGTTAGTGCCACGGTAAACACAACCCAGTCACATGTGAAACTCGTTCATTATGGGTGTACTCACACTAGGGTATCTGAACCGTGCCCGAGCACGTTTTTACAGAATTTCAGCAGCTGCGATTTAACGTGATGACAAAAAAAAAGATGTCATTAAGAGCTGACTCTTACGAACAAATGGATTGTTTTCCATTATTATATACAAAATTATTTTCCACAACGCTTCTGATCCTTTATTTTGACTTGCGTCCCGCTGTGAAAATATTTGTGGCGCGCGGATTCTCCAAGTAATCTTAACTAGACTGAGTTTTTTTTTTTTTAATCTTCATGTTGGCTAATTGACAAGGTCTTTTCTTAAATGTAAAGTAGCTTGCAGGTTAGGTGGTTTCTGAGTGGTTGCTTTCATTATACCTGCAGACATTCCTACTTCTGTTAAGAACTTGATTCACTAAACCTGTGATTTATATATCATCCAAGTAGCTTAATAAATAAACCCTTTAATGTTTTGGTTGTGGTCTAGAATAGGTTATTATGTAATAACAGTGCTATTTTTAGTCTTTTACAGTGAATCTGCAGCAAATGACACACATCTCAACAGTGCCCTCATTGCAACCCATGTTTTTAAACATGTTTATTCTGTGTAATAATGTGTATTTTGCCCAATTAATTTCTATGCACTCATGCAAAACCTATATTTTTAAACATTAATGCAATCACTCACAGACATAATAAATTCATTTCCACAGAGCTGCAAGTTCATAGATGATGATTAATAGTGAGATAAATAGTAAATGTTAATATAATTTAGGGACTTTTAAACAAGCATTTAAAAGAGCTGAAGCAGCTGACAGAGAATTAAATTCAACTGTTTTATTCCCAAAATTCACTCATTCAAGGATTCCATTTCCACATACGTGACTCGGTGAATTAATCTCTGTCTCTTACTGTAAAGCTTAAACTACATATCAAGCATTTATTCAACAGGTCTCATTTGATCTGCAATGACTGTGATGTTGATTAAAGTTAATAAAGCAAAGCAAATTACTGTGCCTGTGAACACCATTGACTCAAACTAATGCAACTGATGCACCAAATAATGGGAAACTACAAATAGTTATCAAATTAACAATTTAGCAGTAATGATTTTATTATATATATAGATCCAGCTCTGCAATAAAATAAAACTGCAATAAATGCACAGCTATTGTAGTGTCGTCAGCCGCTGCTCTGAGGGATCACACTCAGTCTTGGGGTTTTGTTTCCAGAAGTTAGACTTTATTTCAAACTGAACAAAGCCGAGAAGTTCTCTGCAGAGAAAATCTCCAGAATGGTTATTTTGCCTTCTCTTTATACAGTTTTCTTTTAAGGCGTTTTCCATACATAGAATGGTTCCTTTGTGCATACAATTCAATTTCTCCCTAGAGAGAAGGGGCCCCTATGTCTTGTTATGATAAAGAAAGAAGCCCCATTTGTATTTTTCCAGATGTTTCTAATCTGAGGGTCTGTACAGTTTAGCCACGTAGGCATTTTACACACAGGCATATATGATTATAATGGAAGAATAACTGGATATATAAATGGTTATATTCGCCTTGTTTATACGTGATTAATTCATATTTTGATTAATAAAAATCTTCGACACTATATGGAGAGTCTTCCAAAACTTGTATACCTTTTATACCTTCAGAAAACTTTGCTACATTTTGCAAAATTTTAAATATTCATTAGCTGAATAAACAGTCAGGAGCTCATCTGATTTCAGATATGAATCAATCTGCATGATAAAATAATCAGATTATCTCACTCTCAGGAGCTCATCTTATTGCGATTCAGTGTTTAGATCATGTCATCCTCCGTTCCCTGAGGACCGAAAACTGGCAACCCTCTGTGCATGTCTTTATTGTTTTATTGTTTCTTAAATTTTGTATAATCTCTTCTAGATTTTCTGGCTGCAGTATCTCAGATCAGCATTGTGAAATTGTGTCTTCAGCTCTACAATCCACAAACTGTGTCCTGAGAGAGCTGGATCTGAGTAACAATGACCTGCAGAATTTTGGAGTAAAGTTTATTTCTGATGGACTGAAGAGTCCAAACTGTCAGCTGCAGATACTGAGGTATTTAAGAACATGTAAGAGCTGGTCACAATGTTGATGTGTGTATGATCTGACTGTGTGTCTGTAGATGATCTGACTGTGTGTGTGTGTGTGTGTGTGTGT
>NW_015546224.1:70436-72742 GCF_001515605.1 Sinocyclocheilus anshuiensis | reverse complement strand
GTGTGTGTGTGTGTGTGTGTGTGTGTGTGTGTGTGTGTGTAGTTGATCTGTGTGTGTCTTTAGATGATCTGTGTGTGTGTCTGTAGATGATCTGACTGTGTGTGTCTGTAGTTGATCTGTCTGTGTGTGTCTGTAGATGATCTCACCGTGAGTGTCAGTAGATGATCTTACTGTGTTTGTAGATGATCTGACTGTGTGTGTCTGTAGATGATCTGACTGTGTGTGTCTGTAGTTGATCTGACTGTGTGTCTGTAGTTGATCTGACTGTGTGCGTCTGTAGATGATCTGTTTGTGTCTGTAGTTGATCTGTGTGTGTCTGTAGTTGATCTGACTGTGTGTCTGTGGATGATCTCACTGTGTGTCTGTAGATGATCTGACTGTTTGTGTCTGTAGTTGATCTGTGTGTGTCTGTAGATGATCTGACTGTGTGTGTGTGTGTGTGTGTGTGTGTGTGTGTGTAGTTGATCTGTGTGTGTCTAGATGATCTGTGTGTGTGTCTGTAGATGATCTGACTGTGTCTGTCTGTAGATGATCTGACTGTGTATGTCTGGAGATGATCTGACTGTGTCTGTCTGTAGATGTTCTGATTGTGTGTGTCTGTAGTTGATCTGTCTGTAGATGATCTCACCGTGTGTGTCAGTAGATGATCTTACTGTGTGTCTGTAGATGATCTGACTGTGTACGTCTGTAGATGATCTTACTGTGTGACTGAAGATGATCTGACTGTGTGTGTCTGTAGATGATCTGTCTGTGTGTGTCTGTAGATGATCCGACTGTGTGTGTCTGTAGTTGATCTGTGTGTGTCTGTAGATGAGCTGACTGTGTGTCTGTAGATGAGCTGACTGTGTGTCTGTAATTGATCTGACTTTGTGTCTGTGTGTGCCTGTAGTTGATCTGTCTGTGTGTGCCTGTAGATGATCTGACTGTGTGTGCCTGTAGATGATCTAACTGTGTGTGTCTGTTATTGCTGGGCGGTATTCCCAAAAATTTATATCACGGTATTTTTCAAAATTATACCGGTTTCACGGTACATGACGGTATTTTTTTTCCAGTTTCAATTTTAGGTCACCTATCAAGGCCTTCCTAACAGTAAACCAAATATGTGCATGCAGTTATTTCTTCTGGAATAAAACCCCCCTTTTTTTTTCTAAATCTGGAAGAGCAGATTTTAAGTGTCCTTACCACCAAGGGCAGACCGGCAAACAACACAAACTAATTATATAAGCAAAAATGCATACCTTTAGGTGGCCACCGTTTGTGTTGCTCTGCCAAAGCCAGCCCAAAGTGGTCATCCACTCTGCTGCTCCTTTCCAGTCCCTGTTCGGGCGCCAATTTGTAGTGTCTTCAGCCGCTGCTCTGAGGGATCACACTCAGTCTTGGGGTTTTGTTTCCAGAAGTTAGACTTTATTTCAAACTGAACAAAGCCGAGAAGTTCTCTGCAGAGAAAATCTCCAGAATGGTTATTTTGCCTTCTCTTTATACAGTTTTCTTTTAAGGCGTTTTCCATACATAGAATGGTTCCTTTGTGCATACAATTCGATTTCTCCCTAGAGAGAAGGGGCCGCTATGTCTTGTTATGGTAAAGAAAGAAGCCCCATTTGTATTTTTCGAGATGTTTCTAATCTGAGGGTCTGTACAGTTTAGCCACGTAGGCATTTTACACACAGGCATATATGATTATAATGGAAACACACATGCATATATGATTATAATGGAAGAATAACTGGATATATAAATGGTTATATTCGCCTTGTTTATACTTGATTAATTCATATTTTGATTAATAAAAATCTTCGACACTATCTGGAGAGTCTCCCAAAACTTGTATACCTTTTATACCTTCAGAAAACTTTGCTACATTTTGCAAAATTTTAAATATTCATTAGCTGAATAAACAGTCAGGAGCTCATCTGATTTCAGATATGAATCAATCTGCATGATAAAATAATCAGATTGTCTCACTCTCAGGAGCTCATTTTATTGCGATTCAGTGTTTAGATTATGTCATCCTCCGTTCCCTGAGGACCGAAAACTGGCAACCCTCTGTGCATGTCTTTATTGTTTTGTTGTTTCTTAAATTTTGTATAATCTCTTCTAGATTTTCTGGCTGCAGTATCTCAGATCAGCATTGTGAAATTGTGTCTTCAGCTTTACAATCCTCAAACTGTGTCCTGAGAGAGCTGGATCTGAGTAACAATGACCTGCAGGATTCTGGTGTAAAATTTATTTCTGATGGACTGAAGAGTCCAAACTGTCAGCTGCAGATACTGAGGTATTAAGAACATATAAGATATCATTTACAGTCA
>NW_015546224.1:61990-64808 GCF_001515605.1 Sinocyclocheilus anshuiensis | reverse complement strand
CTACATGCAATGTATTTCTGCCTACACCATCTAGTTTCAATTTAGGTCACCTATCAAGGCCTTCCTAACAGTAAACCAAATATGTGCATGCAGTTATTTCTTCTGGAATAAAACCCCCCTTTTTTTTTCTAAATCTGGAAGAGCAGATTTTAAGTGTCCTTACCACCAAGGGCAGACCGGCAAACAACACAAACTAATTATATAAGCAAAAATGCATACCTTTAGGTGGCCACCGTTTGTGTTGCTCTGCCAAAGCCAGCCCAAAGTGGTCGCTGCTCCTTCTGCTCCTTTCCAGTCCCTGTTCGGGCGCCAATTTGTAGTGTCTTCAGCCGCTGCTCTGACTCAGTCTTGCTTCTCTTTATACAGTTTTCTTTTAAGGCGTTTTCCATACATAGAATGGTTCCTTTGTGCATACAATTCGATTTCTCCCTAGAGAGAAGGGGCCGCTATGTCTTGTTATGGTAAAGAAAGAAGCCCCATTTGTATTTTTCCAGATGTTTCTAATCTGAGGGTCTGTACAGTTTAGCCACGTAGGCATTTTACACACAGGCATATATGATTATAATGGAAGAATAACTGGATATATAAATGGTTATATTCGCCTTGTTTATACTTGATTAATTCATATTTTGATTAATAAAAATCTTCGACACTATCTGGAGAGTCTCCCAAAACTTGTATACCTTTTATACCTTCAGAAAACTTTGCTACATTTTGCAAAATTTTAAATATTCATTAGCTGAATAAACAGTCAGGAGCTCATCTGATTTCAGATATGAATCAATCTGCATGATAAAATAATCAGATTGTCTCACTCTCAGGAGCTCATTTTATTGCGATTCAGTGTTTAGATTATGTCATCCTCCGTTCCCTGAGGACCGAAAACTGGCAACCCTCTGTGCATGTCTTTATTGTTTTGTTGTTTCTTAAATTTTGTATAATCTCTTCTAGATTTTCTGGCTGCAGTATCTCAGATCAGCATTGTGAAATTGTGTCTTCAGCTTTACAATCCTCAAACTGTGTCCTGAGAGAGCTGGATCTGAGTAACAATGACCTGCAGGATTCTGGTGTAAAATTTATTTCTGATGGACTGAAGAGTCCAAACTGTCAGCTGCAGATACTGAGGTATTAAGAACATATAAGATATCATTTACAGTCAACTGGTCATAAAGTTGATGTGTGTCAGTAGCAGTGTTGGGCAGTAACGCATTACTGTAATTTGATTACTTTTTAGTAACGGAGTAATTTACCGCGTTATAATTTTCAAAATAGTAATTAGAGTATAGTTACAAGCCGAGGTCTCATACGTTACTGCCGCGTTCCATTGCTGACAGAATCCAGTGATTTCTAATCTAGAGATTGTAAAAAGGATGTAGCACACGCACTGTCGAGTCAAGTGCCAGTGGATTAAAGACCTGCTCCCGCGAGACCCGATGCAACAGTGCACGGTGCGGGACAAGACTTGATAGGCGAGCGCAGAGAATCGTGTGTCTGTGGGATGCGGGAGAATAAAATTATTCACGGGACTCCCGCAAAATAGAAATATCTAAACATAAAATATCTAAAACAAATAAATTGTTATTCATCTATTGCACAAAAGCAACATGAACTAATATAAAATATAAACGATTAACAGGTGCAAGCGTATGCAGAATTTCTATTTAGGCTATAACACGTGTTTACAGCGTTGATGTAGTACTGAAATTTACGTGCTCATGAATCCTCTCATAATAAAACACATATTGTAGACATTATGAAAGATTCATTATGCATATATTTATTGTGTTATAACAGAGATTTGTGAGATTGCGATGAACTGAGATGTATTTTAGAGATTATAAATGCAGCGCTCTTTGCTGGCATTCTGTCATGCCAAACCATGCACGCAGCAGCTGCTTGCTTTAGTTAAAAATAACAGTGTTCTGTGAATGTTGATGCTTTCTGTTGATGCATGTATGCTGGGATTTCATGAATTTCATGGACGAAAAAGTAACGTAACTAGTAATGTAACTAATTGAAATAATAACTTTTGAAATAAAGTAATCAGAACAGTAACGTGATTACTTTTAAAAGGAGTAATCAGTAATTTGATTATGTGTGTGTATGTGTGTGGGTGTAATTGATCTGTGTGTGTGTCTGTAGATGATCTGTGTGTGTGTGTCTGTAGATGATCTGACTGTGTGTCTGTAGATGATCTGGCTGTGTGTGTCTGTAGTTGATCTGACTGTGTGTGTCTGTAGATTATCTGACTGTTTGTGTCTGTAGTTGATCTGTGTGCGTCTGTAGATGATCTGACTCTGTGTCTGTTGATGATCTGACTGTGTGTGTCTGTAGATGATCTGTGTGTGTCTGTAGATGATCTGACTGTGACTGTAGATGATCTGACTGTGTGTCTGTAGATTATCTGACTGTGTGTGTCTGTAGTGGATCTGTGTTTGTCTGTAGATAATCTGTCGTGTGTGCCTCTGTAGATTATCTGTCTGTAGTTGATCTGTGTCTGTAGTTGACCTGACTGTGTGTCTGTAGGTTGTCTGGCTGTATGGTGAAAGAGGAAGGCTGTGGTTATTTGTCTTCAGCTCTGAGTTCAAACCCCTCACAAGCCAACTTACCACGGTCCCATGACAGCTTTCACCCGATCGCTACAATGTCCGAAATCCAACTTTTCCCTTCTGATGACAAGTTGGATTCCCCATTACAACCTACTGGCCCCAAAGCTACTCCTTCCCCACCAGGTCCAGTCGATGAGACCCAAGCCTCAGCACGCAGGCGTCAGCTTATACGTTCAGTCGCTCGCATGCCAAGACACCAAGGACTTGGC
>NW_015546224.1:60785-61970 GCF_001515605.1 Sinocyclocheilus anshuiensis | reverse complement strand
TCTTTTGTCTCGGCCACACCAACCATCCCTCCAATCAAAAAGTGGACGGTTTTGGGGCTGAGACAAGTGCTGATTAATGCAGATGTACAGTTTTCCCGGATAATGAACAAAGAAACTTTTGATGAGTTTGAGCGCGTGATGCACGCTGTGAAAAAGTGTTTCAAATTGAGGACCAAATCTGCACCTTATTGGGCATGAATTTGCCATCCTTCTAGAACAATGTGCATTTATGTTAAAATTCTAACATAAATTAACAAGTTTAGTTATTTTTATTTCTTTATTGCAAAGCGCTAAACCTGGCACCGTTTTGGAGAGAAATGGGCTCTCATTTGAACCCATATCACGGTGTGTGATGCTGAACTATGAGTTTCTAATGGTGTTTGTATTTGCACTGTTCTAAACATTCATATTCTATGTGTAACAACAGCATATGCTGTCTCAGTGGCCTTACACATGATTTTAAATTGATTTTGTCAAACTTTATGATTTAAATGGGGATGATTGTACTGAGAATAACTTTCATCTTTTCTTCAACTGAATACTGTTTCTGTGCAGTTTTGATGTATTTTAAAGAGTTGGCAGTCAAAATTAAAACTGCTGGATGATAGATATTCTTCATTCTTTATGACAAACAAGATAATGTGAATTATAGAATGTACAACGTTTTTAAAATGTACAAATTGCGGTGTACAGCGTTTATTATAATCCACAGCGTTTATTATACAGCGTTTATTATAATCCAGGGGTAGAATCCACAGCTCAGTACTCACTACTCATGAGTACTTTTAAATAAGCTACTCTTTTACTCTTACTCAAGTAGTTTTTTGGACAAGTACTTTTACTCTACTCACACTACATTTTTTGGAAGGTAATGGTATGTTTACTTCAGTATATTTTTCAGTACTCTTTCCACCACTGGTTATTGTCAAGTGTTCATGAGATGGATGGCCTGAGGGAAGAAACTGTTCCTGTGTCTGGTCGTTCTGGTGCTCAGAGCTCTGTAGCGTCGACCAGATGGCAACAGTTCAAAGAGGGAGTGTGCTGGATGTGAGGGGTCCAGAGTGATTTTGCCAGCCCTTTTGCTCACTCTTGATGAGTACAGTTCTTGGAGAGAAGGGAGGGTTGTACCAATGATTCGCTCAGCAGTCCGGACTACCCTCTGAAGTCTTCTGAGGTCAGATTTGG
>NW_015546224.1:51344-60678 GCF_001515605.1 Sinocyclocheilus anshuiensis | reverse complement strand
CCTCTGTAGTCTTCTGAGGTCAGATTTGGTAGCTGAGCTGAACCAGACAGTTATTGAAGTGCAGAGGACGGATTCAATGATGGCAGAGTAGAATTGTTTCAGCAGCTCCTGTGGCAGGTTGAACTTCCTCAGCTGGCGAAGGAAGTACAACCTCTGCTGGGCCTTTTTAACAATGGAGTCAATGTGAGTGTCCCACTTCAGGTCCTGAGAGATAGTGGTGCCCAGGAACCTAAATGACTCCACTGTCGTTACAGTGCTGTTCATGATGGTGAGTGGGGGGGGGGTGCAGGGGGGTTTCTAATGAAGTCCACGATCATCTACACAGTTTTGAGCGTGTTAAGCTCGAGGTTGTTAAGACTGCACCAGACAGCCAGCTCTTTAACCTCCTGTCTGTAAGCAGACTCGTCTCCGCCCTGAATGAGGCCGTAAAGTGTAAAGTGCAGCTTTACACTTTGTAAGTCTCTTTACAGCCAGCTAACCCCTCCAAAACGGTCATCAGACCCGAGCCAGCAGATCCAAAAATTTGCATCCCTCAACACCTCCATTTTCTTCAAGCTCAAGATCTGGCCCTCATCGAAGTTCTCGATGCAGCGGTAGGCCATCAGCGAGCCACCTCCATCCTTTTCTTCCAGCTCTCACTACACCTTTCCGTGGCCTGCAGCTCCTGCAACAAAAGCTGATGTGAGGCTGTCTCCGCCAGTCGCACAAGCCTATGCTCCTGCTCTGTTCCCTTCTTCCACCTCCCTCTGCGTTCCTCCCCAACCACCAGGAGCCGATCCATGCATGTCACTGCCTCCGCAAACAGTCGCGGCCCTGGGGCCTCATGTATAAACGTTGCGTACGCACAAAACAGGCATAGAAATGTGCGTACACAATTTTCCACATACATATTGGGATTTATAAAAAATAAACTTGGCATAAATATGTTCGCACCGTACGGCTACTCTAGACCGTGCGTATGCACTCTTTTACTGGCATAATAGCGAAGTAATGATTTCAGACTCTCTTTTCCTTTTAAAACACATTTAGATTAAATATTCTGCTCATTAATGGAGTTAAGCATTGACAGTACATAATCATTATTAAAAAGTTAAACAAAACTTATATAAATTTAGATATTTAGACATATTTGTAGAGATTGTGCTGTCTTTTGCTCACTTTTGTTGCATGCTGTTTTAATGACAGCGAGGAGTGCTAGGCAACCATTAATGTTTCTTTAAACTGCAGATATCATGTTAAGAGAAAATATTTTTAGCAAGAACATCAACGATGTGCACTTACTTTGATATTGTGGTAGACACTGCTGAATTCGGTGGTCGAACGGTCCATTGGCAGGTTTAATTAGGTCCGATTATATTAGGCAGACTTCTTCTGCGATCTTCAGAACATTATGAAAATAGCATTGTGATTGAAGGATAGAATCTGAAGCAAACGGTAAGATTTGCATGTTTCATTTTTATAATATTTTCGCTGCGCCAGACAATTATTTACACTTATTTACACACACCGTATTTCTGATTCTACTATAGCCTATTTAAATGTTTTATTTGATTTGTTTAAAACAATTATATACTGCTTTGGCCAGTGGAAAAGAAAGAGATCCACTCTATTCTAAAAAAAGGCATCTTCCGCTGACAGGGATTTATAAAAGGATTTTTGCACAGGTTCTGGCGTACGGATGGTTTTATAAATCTGAAAACTTTTGGGCGTACGTACAGTTTTAGGATGAAATCTACGGAAAGTTTTATACACAAGGCCCCTGGTTTCTCTCCCTCCCAATTCTGTTCTTCAATCCAAATCTCAGTTTACTCTATGTACTGCAGCTCCTCTACATGCCCCACCAAACACCGTCACTTCAGAGCCACACTCCGTGGCTCACATCATCAGGCACAGATTCTCACAGGTGCGGACATCGATTTATCATCAATTCTTTCTCTTATCCCTCCAGCCGAATCAAATCGCCAAATAGATTGCGGAGATTTTTCAGTGATGCTAAAAAAATCCAGTGCCCATTTCTTCACGCATTCATTCTTTTTCAGAGTTCGCAATTGCGTTTAGCCGTTAAGCTGACCTTATTTTGTTGGCATTTCCTCATAGATAGAGGAGGCATTTTTACATGTATCACAAATTATTTTCAGCAAAATGTGTGGTACAGGGAGCCCAGTGGAATAAGTGCCCTTATTGGGCTGCATTCGACCCAGATCGCCATAGTAGAGTGTTTGTAGGCTGCTGAAATACATCATGGGCCAATGCAGACCTCCCGGATTCGGATATCAGGGGAAGAACAATTTCCTACTCGGCCGGCCGGAGGGTCTGCAACAATATCAATCTCAAAATTCAGGCTGCTGGCTCCAGAGGTGGATCCCAACACCAGTTCCTCATTATTCAGAACTAATGGCTCGTTTCCACCGAGCGGTACAGTTCAGTACAGTACGGTACAGAATGCAGTTATTTCCATTTCGATTGTCAGAAGTTGTGAATGATAACAAAATAACGAACCGTACCATACAACTTTTTTGGGACCCTTCCAATGGGGTATCTAGCACAGTAGTCCAGTACCCAAAGGGTGGAGCTAGACTCACTGCAGAACGTTGATTGGTTGACAGAGACTCGTCACTTGCGCGTGCTACAAGAGGAAAACAATTACAGAGATCAAAACAGCCCTGATGAAGTGGATATTTACGATTGAAATTTTTTTTTTTTAAATAGCCTACTGTCGGTGCCAATGGCCGCTTAATGACAGCTTAATTTAGTCAAAGTTACCTTTCAATAAGTAGCCAATAAGTAGCCTTTTGTTTCAGTTATTTGTAGAGGTCGACCGATAGTGGATTTTGCCGATACCGATAGCTAGGTTGGACCACACTGGCCGATACCAATTAATCAACCGATAGTTTTTAAAATGGTAAATGAAAACTAAAACAGAGCTTTACTATTTTTAAAAAAGCAGTAGCAGTACTGAACCATACTTTGTAAATGAATAAAAATATTAATTATTATATTGATCATTAAAGTTATTTCATAGTTTACTAATGTTAACAAAAGAAACTTTAAAATGTAAAAATATAGCCTATTAGTAATAGTAAATGTTGAAATGAACACACTAGGAACAATACTTTTACAGCTTTCATTAATATTACAAAAGGACTCTTACTGTAAAGTATTACCATTTAATTTCAACAGTCATGCTTAAAGATGGCCATCTTTAAATATCTACACAAGGCCATAGCATTAAAATTACATACATATGTTATTGATATTGTATGTGTACTCTCACACTTTATTTGCTTCTATTTTAGAACACTGCATGATTATCTAATCAAAAATTTTTTTAAATACGCAAGTCACACACTGGACAAAACCGCAGCGATGCAGGGCTCTATGCTTATTTTTCTTTTTAGGAGCGCTTGTGCTTGTGCACAGTCAAAAATGTAGGAGCACCAAAATTTGATAAAAAATAGCCTTCCCGAAGTCATTACGTACATTAACAATGATTTGGGACAAATATAATGTAATTTAATGGAAAACTATGTGAATGGCGCTCTGTTCCGCGGCAGGATTTTCTTTTGAGTTTGAAGTTTCCCGCTCTGTGCAGCGCCAGTGTCACGTGTCAAAACAAACAACACGTGCTGTTAGTGATTTCCGCCTCTAGAGGCCGCTCTCGTACTGTATAATGGCAGCGGACCCTTCTCGGCCACTCCAGCAACGGACGCAACCCGGAAAACTATCGGCATTGATTTTTGCCGATAACCGATAGTTCCGTCAATCAACTATCGGTGCCGATTCATCGGCAAAACCGATGAATCGGTCGACCTTTAGTTATTTGTAGGAGTTGCTATGCAGTTATTGAAGAGAGAGTGTGTGAATTTGAATTACTCGTGTATGAGTTGCTTTCCCGAAATTATTTTAGTTGCTTGCGTGTAAATGTCTTGTGTGTGTGAGAAAGACAGAATGTGCTGTCCACAGCAGGGGCATAGCCATCATTTCAGAAGTGAGGGGGACAGAAATGTCAAATGTAATACCTTTTTTTTGGTCTAATTAAGAGGTTTTATTTATTTTTCTTACTTTTAATTGGTTTCGAACTCAAACTGCTGGACAATAACCAATCATTTGTATTCTGTAGTATTTTTTTCCTATATTTTCCTAATGGCAATTTTATGATTTGTTCATATACTACACTTTTTTCTCATTTTGATCACAGAATAAGGCAGAAAATATATTTTATAGTTTCTATAGGCTACTGTAATAAATGCTTTATTCAGATACTTTGTTTATTACCTGGAGATGACTTGGAAAAACACACATAAACCATATTGTCACAATCGTGCGTGCATCTTCTTCACATTTTTTATTCAGCGATAACTGGATGCCTTTGTCCATATTAGGGATTTCCTGGTACGTCATAAGTTGTTACTTCTATGAGTCCGTCTTGGACTTTCTGCGCTAGAGCGCCCTCCAGCTTCAAGTATGATTGAAACATACACTGCATGAGAGTGTTTAGAGCTCCGTAATGTTCACATTTCCTCATTTTGGATACGAATAAAATGCCAGGTCATGTATAGACAATCTTTTCTCTTGGAATTTAAATCTAGATGTATTCACACTTGCCCCTGAAAACCTCTACGTAAACACAGTTGCCCGAAAAAGTGCGGGGGGGGGGACACGTTCCCCGCTTTCCCCGCATATTCTATGCCTATGGTCTACAGATCAGTGTTTTTTTCCACATATATAACAATCCCCTTCTGGCCCTGTTTTACGGATGTGCTAAAGACAGCAAGAGCTCCCTCAGATGAAGCTGCAATACTAACATATTGGCTAAATAGATCTGGCGAACTGTCCAGTGCGTATTTGTGTTTGCGCTCTGGAGAGCATCAAAGGTTTCCATTGACAATGTGTTTTTACTGCGTTATATACTTCATGCAGCGATATCTCGATGTCGCTATCATCAAGTATCTCGATGCTGTTTATTTTACTGATGGAGGAAAGCTTCATATGATTCAGTGAGAGATTGATTCAGACCATTTTACAAATATGTTTAGTTCAGTGAAAGAACTGACTCAAAATAATGATTAATTCATAATTAGTGTCATGATAGAAATACGGGTCACATAATTGCTGAAATAATAGCAGGGCAAACGTTTCTCAGGAGCGCTCATGGTGCACACAGTGTGTTCAGCCGTACAGCTGCAGGTGCCACTGTTTTTGTGTTTTGGGCCACTGTGCCAAGAGTGTGTTTGCATTAAGTAATTTAGTAAATATGACAGCGTTTTAGTGCCATAATATTTTTTAGAATAAAGTCAAAATGGCAAGATTTAAAGTTGTTACATTGCGTGAATAAATTTGCTCCAAAAAAATAAATAAAAAAAGGTTTGCGGCGGTTAACTGACTGATTTATGAAAATAATAAAACAATGTTGGCAAAGTGTTATTGTTGGCGTTTCTGAGGTAAATGTTGTTACGACTTACAACTATTCACAAGCTGTTTTATTGACGATTTTCGAAACACTGATTGATCGATTACATAAGACATTTGTTTTAAGTTGTTCTGATTTTTTTCAACATCATTCATGTTTATTTCGTGCTGTGTAACGAGTAGAAAAGAGGAAAAGATGATTGATTCACCGCTTGAACTGAGGTGAATACAGTGATCTCACGCCACATTAAAGAGTGGAAAAACACATTGATTCTTCATAAAATGTACAGAATTTAAAGGCGATTTGTGTTATATTAAAAGTAACAAAACAGGCTTATTGCGGTTATTGGGTGGCTGGCTTGCTACAAATGAATGGACTTGAAAACGTTAAATATTATTTCCAAGCATTTATACGGTCAATAAAACAGCTTGTGAATAGTCCCGTAATGTTTTTACCTCAGAAAAAACAACAATAAGGAGCGCTGGAGCCCACATTAACCTGTAATGTTTGGGGCCCGTACAGATGTTTTTGCGTAAGGGCGCCGGGGCTGACTCGCTACACCACTGGTTGAGCTTGTTTATATCAGAGTGCACAAACACAATGTCGAGCTTCTTCTCACAAGAATGACGTTGATCGCTAATTTCCGGCACACACCGCACCAATCAAGTAAGGGTACTGTAGCCGGATAAGGGTTTACGGTCCCGAATCCTACTGCATTGTACTGTACTGATTCATACCGCTCGGTGGAAAAGAGCCATAATATACCCATAACACATCCATTAAAATCTCTCCTTGATGCATCTCTTGACACTTTTCTCCAAGCAGTTTCTCCTAGAATCCTCCAATCTTTCCTCACAGCATTGAAATGTTTTAAAGCATTCCACCTCTTGTTTAAGCTGCTTTTTCCTGATTTCTCCCTCCTCTCTATCACTTCCTTTATCTCCTACGTTAACAGTGTAAAAGGCCTTTATGTCGGGTCCATCATCCAGGTTTTTCACAAAGTAATTTATGACACTCCCTCTCTTTAAATAACTAATTCTCAAACCTCCCTCCTGATCAAAGGAATTCAACGTTCCCAACCATCTTGCCGGGACGCCATACGTTACTCTCCACATTCTTATAAATGCATCCATACTCTCCGCACAGGCTACCACTCTGTTAATACCGCCCATACACTCTATGCCATGTTTATCTTGCCATTTTTCAGCTTTTTAAGATGCTCAGAACTTGCCATAACCTCCCATTTTAATCCTAAAGTCCATCCTACAATATCTGACTGATCTGTCCTTGATAGTGAGACCATCTCTTATTTCATCAAACAAAGTAAGACAGATCAAGCAAAACGAGGCCACTATATCTACATTTTTAACCTCCCATCTCCAATTCAACCATATCAGACTCTCTTTTCTCCAATTCAGGAACTTCCAGGCTAAATCCCTTTTCGACCCTCTTTTAGACGACTAACCACCTCGTCACTCGTTTTTAATTCCAAAATCACCTCAAATTGGTTCTCGTTCAATCAGACAAACCAGCAGACAATTTTTCTAGCCATTCTTTTCTCATCAGGCAGCAACCACAGCTGCTCAAAAGGGCCTCTCTCAGCAGCAGATCCAAGCCCTCGGTCGATGCTTATCAGATGCTTTCAAAAGCTGTATAAGATCCAATCGATTTCATGTAAAAAAGCCCATCAAACCCTCATCAGCTCTAACTATTCCTGTCCCAGCGTGGGATATGGGGGAGTTATCTGGCTGTATTCTGATCTCGGAGCCTCCCCTTGGACAGCACGCCAAATATGCTCAGTCGGATTATATGTGAGTGTTAACTAGTGAATGTGTGTTTGTGTGTTTATAGTGTGGATCATGGAGGAGAGATCAGGATGACAGCAGGACCACGAAAGTGTAGGTCTACAAACACACTCTCACACACAAACACACACACACACACTCTCACACACAAACACATTCACACTCACACACACACACACACACACAAGTCAAGTCACCTTTATTTATATAGAGCTTTTAACAATTCACATTGTGTCAAAGCAGCTTTACAGTATTATACTGTAATATTGAGCCAAACTACTCAACCTGAATGGCACACACACACACACACCTGGACAGAGTATGAGTGACCACAGGACTTCAGTTGGAATCAGCTTCCAGAAGAGATCAGATGTGCTAAAACATTAGTCACATTTAAATGCAGACTCAAAACTCATCTGTTTAGCTGTGCATTTATTGAATGAGCACTGTGCGATGTCCGAACTGATTGAACTATATTTTATGTATAATCATTTTCTTAAATTAATTTTAAACCTCTTAAATCAATTTTTTAAATCATTTTCAAAGTTTTTAAATTCCTTGTTTTATTGTTGTGATTATTTTTTTCTTTTCTTTTATGTAAAGCACTTTGAATTACCATTGTGTATGAAATGTGCTATACAAATAAACTTGCCTTGCCTTGCCTGTTATATAGAAAAACTGTGTGCCAATAATGCAAAAGGACAGTAGTAAACTCAATTTTCAGTCAAAGGCAGTTCATCATTGAACTCAGTGATGTCATCATCCAGCTCTGTTCAGTTTAAATAGTATCTGTGCAATCATGTCGACGAAATCGCTGGAAAATAAGTGTCCCCAACTAAGCAAGCCAGAGGCGACAGCGTCAAGGAACCAAAACTCCATCGGTGACAGAATGGAGAAAAAACCTGAACTCCGCTGACATTCAGGGCTGTAGAGGTCGTCTTTAGGTGCTGATCCACCATCTGGGCTGGATGCGTACTGGATCCGGGTAACTGCAGTGACCATCTGATCTGGATACAGACTGGATCTGGTTGCTACGGTGACTTCAGAATAAGAAAGAAACAAACTAATATTAGCATAGATGCCATTCTTCTAATGATGTAACATGTACATCGGGTGTTATGAGAAGTGTTCCCAGTTCCGGTTGACCTAATTAATGCAGCCTAACAATCCTTTAACGGATTTGAATATCAGAAATGTGTTAGTGTGTTATGTGTAAGCCAGGTTAAAGAGATGGGTCTTTAATCTAGATTTAAACTTATAGAGTACGTCTGCCTCCCAAACAATGTTAGGTAGATTATTCCAGACTTTGGGCGCTAAATAGGAAAAGGATCTGACGCTCGCAGTTGATTTTGATATTCTAGGTATTATCAAATGGCCAGAGTTTTGAGAACACAGCGGACGTGGAGGACTATAATGCAATAAGAGCTCGTTCAAATACTGAGAGCATAGGTCGTAATTTAGATATATTTTTGAGATGGAAAACTGCAGTTTTAAAATGCTAGAAACATGATTTCAAAGGAAAGATTGCATATCAAATAGCACACCTAGGTTCCTAACTGATGACGACGAATTGACAGAGCAGTCATCAAGTGTTAGACAGTGTTCTAGGTTATTGCATGCAGAGGTTTTAAGTCCGATAATTTACACCTCTGTTTTTTTTTTTCAGAATTTAGCAGAAGAAATTACTCATCATCCAGTTTTTTATATCTACTATGCATTCCATTAGTTTTTCAAATTGGTACATTTCGCCGGGTAGCGAAAAAATATAGAGCTGAGTATCATCAGCATAACAGTGAAGGCTAACACCATGTTTTCTGATGATATCTCCCAAGAATAACATGTAAAGCGTGAAAAGTAACGGTCCTAGTACTAAGCCTTGAGGTACTCTATACTGCACTTGTGATTGACATGATACCTCTTCATTCACTGCTACGAATTGATGGCGGTCAGATAAGTTCGATTTGAACCATGCTAATGCACTTCCACTAATGCCACACATACACTTTCACACTCACACACACACACACTTTCACACTCACACACACTTACACACACACACACACGCACGCACGCACACACACACGCACACTCACACACACTCTCTCACACACACACGCAC
>NW_015546224.1:50748-51059 GCF_001515605.1 Sinocyclocheilus anshuiensis | reverse complement strand
CACACACACACACACACACTCTCTCTCACACACACACACACACACACACACATACACACACACATGCGCACACAGACACACACACAACCAGATTGTTGTTTGATTGTATCACTGAGCTCATCTCATAGACTTTCATTAGGGCCTTTCGCACCGCGGGAACCTTTTCATAGTACCACATCTAATTGTGGAACTACCCACTTTTTGCCGTTTTCGCACCGCCGGAACTGGGTGCTTTTTTACTACCAGACTGCCTTTTTCGAGAACCAAATTAGCTCCTACTCTGGAGCAGGGTCTAACCAGCACAACTGGTA
>NW_015546224.1:41036-50622 GCF_001515605.1 Sinocyclocheilus anshuiensis | reverse complement strand
GGACGGACGCTGAAGTGCAGCCACTTGTAGCAAATGTAGCACTGCCAGTTGTCGTTGGAGATTCTTAGTCCTACTTTCCATTCTTTCAATCGCTTTACGTATACGTCTACATTCCATGTCCATTATTGTGAAACCCGCGAGACACAACAAAAACACAGCTCCGATCACAGTGTCCTCTATCCTCCTGTTGTTAAAGTTGTTCTAATTTGTTTCCGTTATTGAATGCTGCGCACAAATGACTTCGCTGTCGACTGGCTTACGTCACTTTCTAGTACACACTGTCAGTGCAAATGCAACCCTTTAAATAGTACTGGGAAATAGTTAGCGCAAAATCCTCCCAGTACTTTAGTACTGTACATTTAGTTCTGGAACTAAAGCGGTGCGAAAGGCCCTATTGTTTTTCTGTCAGGTTAATGATATCTTCTGTGCCCTAAACAACCATCACAGAAACCTGTGCAAAACACTAGATTTAAAGAGAACCATGATTCGGTCAGTTTATGAGTCTTTTTTAACTAGTTAGCAGTGCCAGTCACCAGCAGGGGCTCCTTTGCTCTCAGAGATGTCTTCAGTAGCGTATCACTACATAATGTGAACAGAACAGTAATATGTGGATTCAGCTTTAGAGTCATGTGGAAAATCTCTCTTTTAATACATAATACAATTTATATTTATTTAATTATATTTCTCAATCACCATTATATGTTTGGTTTCAGAATCAGAATCAGAATGAGCTTTATTGCCAGGTATGTTTACACATACGAGGAATTTGTTTTAGTGACAGAAGCTCCACAGTGCAACAGAATGACAGTGACAAGACAGGACACAGATAATAAAAATAATAATATAAAAATATACAAAATAGACAATGTACAAAAAAAAAATATATAATATAGACAATTATGTATGTATAGGTATGATATGTGCAAATTTGAAATGTAAATAAGTATGTGTGTTAAATAAATAATGTCTACTAGTGTTGCGTGTTCCACGATTATTGTTAAGTGTTCATGAGATGGATTGCCTGAGGAAAGAAACTGTTCCTGTGTCTGGTCGTTCTGGTGCGCAGTGCTCTGTAGCGTCGACCAGATGGCACCAGTTCAAAGAGGGAGTGATTGTCCCACTTCAGGTCCTGAGATATAGTAGTGCCCAGGAACCTGAATGTCTCCACTGTCGTTACAGTGCTGTTCATGATGGTGAGTGGAGGGAGAACAGGGGGGTTCCTCCTGAAGTCCACGATCATCTCCACAGTTTTGAGCGTGTTAAGCTTCAGGTTGTTAAGACTGCACCAGACAGCAAGCTCTTTAACCTCCTGTCTGTAAGCAGACTCGTCACCATCCTGAATGAGGCCGATGAGTGTGGTGTCGTCTGCAAACGTCAGGAGCTTGACAGAGGGGTCCTTTGAAGTGCAGTCATTTGTGTAGCGGGAGAAGAGCAGTGGGGAGAGGACGCAACCCTGGGGGGCGCCAGTGCTGATTGTATGGGTGCTGGATGAGAATTTTCCTAGCTTTACTAGCTGCTGCCTGTCTGTCAGGAAGCTGGTGATCCACTGACAGATGGAGGTGGGCACGGAGAGCTGAGTTAGTTTGGGCAGGAGGAGGTTTGGGATGATAGTGTTAAAAGCCGAGCTGAAGTCCACAAACAGGATCCTCACATATGTCCTGGTCTGTCTAGATGTTGCAGGATGTAATGCAGTCCCATGTTGACTGTATAATCCACAGACCTGTTTGCTCTGTAGGCAAACCGCATGGGGTCATGCATATTGACACAACAATATTAAGGATTTAAAAGAGCACTCATCTGATCTCTGTCACAGCACCACAAACAACAAGCTCCCTTTTCATCATTTTACTGAATGCTCACAAAAATGGAGCAAGGTATTCAACAGAAAAATAACAACTTAAATGGGAATCGTTAGCTTCAGGAGGAACAAGACCAAAATAACAAACAAAAAGTTCTGACTTTATAAAATCTGATGCTCCTTCCTTGCATAAATGAAAATGTTCACTCCCCGCTTACTGGAAAATAGTTCATTATTGTTTTCCCCTGGTGTGTGGCCGAATCTGTTATAACTTTGATTTGTTTAAATACTTTACTTTGGTTGGCACAAGTTTTTAAAATTATATGTATTTATTTATTTATCTGGTACTTTATTAATCTATATTTGTCATGCTTTAGTTTCCTCAGTAAATCACACATTTGAAAAATCATTTCATTATAGTTTTTCTGACAGCTGGACTGTTAATTATTAATTGATCTCACTGCCAGTTTAATTTTCTCTTTCAGTCTTCAGTTATTTAGACTTGCTAATTGATGAATTATATTTTATTTCTTATAGTTATTATTATGTTTATATTTCTTGTGTAAATACTTTTATCATTGCTGTTTTAATGTGATATATGAATATAAAGCTTAAACAAAAGATTCATTAATTGAAACATTACTGATATCATTACTACCAAAACTTCAGTTTTCCATACCAATTTCAGTACCATAGTAAAAACTATTGTATCTATTTTATTTACAGAGAAACTATTTATGAGTGCAGAGCTCAGGCTGAACAAACTGGTGTATTGAGTGGATTCTGAATAAACGCCTCTGATTGGCCGTTGTGTTCACGCGCTCAACAAACACGTCTGTGATTGGCTACAGTGATCAGCGCTGCAGAAACACACTGTAAATAGAAAGCGTTGATGCTCTTCACAGACACACAAACACACACAGGATCGTCTGAAAGCAGCGTCTGTCAGCGGGAACCGAACCGAGCCGCTGCTGCAGAAAGACTGCTATCATTACACTTTAACACTGAAACACAGCTTTCACTATATTAGTGAGGACATTTATGAATAGTGAGGACATTTTGGACTTTGCAAATACAGTCAAAGCTGTAAACACACACAGACATCTTCACTGTTGTGTTGTTCTTGATGTTTCTCTCTTCTTGTGTTCAGATGCCTGTGATCTCACACTGGATCCAAACACAGCAAACACTCGACTCATTCTGTCTGATGAGAACAGGAAGATCACACGTGTTGAAGATCTTCAGCCGTATCCTGATCATCCAGAGAGATTTATATATGCTCATCAGGTTCTGTGTGTTGAGAGTCTGACTGGACGCTGTTACTGGGAGGCTGAATGGAGCAGAGATTATGCTGATATATCAGTGTCATATAAAGGAATCAACAGGAAAGGAGGGAGTGACTGCTTGTTTGGATTCAATGACAAATCCTGGAATCTGTACTGCTCTGATAACAGATTCACTGTCTGGCACAATTATAACAGAACTGATTTACCAGAGAGAGTATAGGCTACTATATGACAAACGTTTTAATTGATAGATAACACGCCACAAGCGTTACAGATGGAAAATCAAAGAGTCTCCCCGAAACATTAGCTTTCATTCCAGTAGGATATTTCTGCGAGCATTCGTGTGTGTTTTAACTATTATACCATACCGCAAGTTAAGCTTGACAAAAACCAAAGAGTAATAAAGGAATTACTAAATTAAGTGTGAATAACTAAACTAAAATAAAATAAAACAAATCAAACAACATTTTTCCTCTGGCTCAGAGGTGTTTGTTTAGAAGAAAACTTGACTACCCTAATTTTAAAAGTGAAAAAAAAAAAGGAAAAAAAAAAAGTCTGGGTTAGCACACCGTAAGTTAAATTTGACAAAAACCAAAGAGTAAATAAAGGAACTACTAAATTAAGTGTGAATAACTAAAATAAAATAAAACAAACCAAACAACATTTTCCTATGGCTTAGAGGTGATTGTTTAGAAGAAAACTTGTAGGTTGTAGACTATCCTAATTTTAAAGTGAAAAGCTTTAGGATGAATGCTGAATTTAATCAATTAAGAAATTATATCGATTTATTAAAAACAACTCTTTTTAATTTAAAACATTATTTTGCTTAAGTCTTTTTTACCATACATTTAAATCTATCTTCGCGCCGGTCTCTCCACCGCTGTTAGGGGTTGGGTTTGTAGGTGTGGTCAAACTTTTTGTCATATAGTAGCCTATACTCTCTCTTTTACCTGTCGTCCGTTCATCCTCTAATAGAGTAGGAGTGTATGTGGACGTGTCGACCGGTTCTCTGTCCTTCTACAGCGTCTCTGACACACACACACTCACACACTTACACACATGCAACACCACGTTCACTGAACCCCTCTGTGCTGGGTTTAAGGTTTATTATGATTCCTCAGTGTCTCTGTGTGATATTAAACGATAGAGAGACTCTCTGTAAATCCTCTTTCTTATGTTCACATGCATACAAACTCATCAAATCTCACATCACTACATTTCTATTAATTAATTTTTAATTAGTTTTTCATTGTCATCCAGACGTTTTAAATCTAGATCAGACGCATGCTAATCTGAATCTTAAATAAACAATATGTTTGCTTTAATATTTATATTGTAAACTGATCACCAATGTAATAAAAGTACATTTGTGAGTCATTTAATCATGAAGTGTGACAGATCAGCAGAATGAAACACAGAGTGTTCTGTTCTCTATCATAACTAGATGGACGATTAATGCCGATATAGTTGCGTACTCTTTATTGAACACTGCAAAACCCACGGTCAGTAACACTGAGACTGTCAAACAGGAAGTCCGCCGGTGTGGCACCGAGTACAGTCCGTATTGCAACAGCACTCATTACAACATCCTTTTTCTTTTCTTTTTTTTTTCTTTCTTTTTTTTTTCAAATAGATTACAACCTGCAATGCAACTCAAAACATTATGTATAGATTCACATCTACTTTGTATTGTCTAAAACTTCTCCTAAAGGAGAATAAAAGTTCTCCTGTCCACATCATTAAGTGAATCTGTATTTGTAATTGAATTACAAATGAATGGAAACTAATACTTCTTCCTTGTACTTAATAAACTTATATAACAAAATAAATTGTCCTCTTCAGTTAATAGCTCGTCACTAAATAGAGTTCCATCTTTACTGTTCAGCTTTTCCCCCTTTTTTTTTTTTGTTGTTCTTTTTTCCTATAGTCGGGACTTACAAGATGCACACTATAACTGAAGGTGAAAAATATACCAGCTAAACTTTTGAGGCTGTAATAAAGGCAAGCATTAATGGGTTACTGTGTGTAGTCTTTGAGGTACTGAGGTCTAATGACTCTTCTTCCAGACTTTGTTGTAGTAACCACAGGAGTGTCTTTACTTGATTTTAAGCCTGTCACTTTGACTCTGAAATCCTCAGTTGGCTGTTTGATCTGTAATTTCTTCACTCCTGTGGCCCTGTCGTTCCGGTGTCGCCGATTCCTCCTTAGAATGTTCCCGGAATCTAGCTGGATGGCATAAGATCTGTAGTCCACATGTTTCACAACTGTGCCTTTTCTCCAAGTACCGTTAGGCTCCACTGGCTGGACACAAACTCGGTCTCCTTGTTTTAAGGTATGTAGATCCTTTGCATGTCTGTTGTAGTATGTAGCTTGACGGTTTCTGCTTTCCATCTGCTCCTGTCGTGTTTGTGCTATTTTTGGTTTTAACATGGTTTATACATGCGTTGGCAACAGTGTTCTGGCTCTCCTACTGATCAACCGCTGTGCTGGGCTTGCTTTGATCCCCTGTGATGATGTGTTTCTATGGTCAAGCATAGCTAGGTACGGATCCTTCCCATCAGCTTTTGCCTTTTTCAGCAGTCGTTTTGCAGTCTTTAACGCCGATTCTGCCATCCCATTGCTCTGCGGGTAGGCTGGTGATGATGTCTTGTGTTTAAATTCCCACTGTCTACTGAACCTTTTGAATTCTTCTGATGCATATTGCGGGCCGTTATCGGAGATAACAACATCCGGGATACCGTGTCTTGCGAAGTGGGCTTTCAGCTTGTGAATGACAGTGGTGGGTTGTGTGTCAGGTAAATAGTCAAGCTCCCAGAAATCAGAGAGATAATCAACAGTGATCAGGTAATTTATTTTGTCTAAAATGAATATATCTGTTCCCACCTTAGACCATGGGTTGCTGGGAAGCTCATGAGGCCACAAAGTCTCCTTCTGCTGTTTCTCATCCATTGCCCTGCAGATGTCACACTTTTCTATGAATGTCTTTATTTGTTAATTCATCCCCAACCAATAAACACATTCTCTTGCACGTCTTAAATATTCCTCTATGCCCAAATGTGACGACGAGTGAATTCACTGAACTATGTCACCTCTGAGTGTGTTTGGGATTACAACTCTCTCCCCCCTGAAGACAATTCCACTCTGCGTGCTCAGTTCCTCTTGAAAAGAATGGTAATATGCAATGTCACTTGGCATGTCTTTCTTGTTCATTGGCCACCCCTCCTGGATTAATTTGATCAATATCTGTAATTTTCTGTCTTTGCTTGTTTCCTCTCTGATGGCCTGCATTCTTTCCTCTGCTATATGGACCTATATTCCTCTGCTGGACCATGTTTATGCTCTCAATCTCCATTTCTACTGAACCCTCTGATGCATATTCAGGTAAGTATGAACGGCTCAGTGTGTTGGCTAGTAACATGTCCTTCCCTGGGATGTACTTGACTTCGATGTCATATCTTTGCAGTCTAAGTAACATTCTTTGCAGGCGTTTTGGGGTGTTCAGCAGTGGTTTCCTAACTATATTTTCTAGTGGTTTATGGTCGGAGTGAACAGTTACTTTGTGCCCATATGTATACTGATGGAATTTTTCCATACCGTAGATGATGGCCAAACATTTCTTTTCTATCTGGGCATAACCCCTTTCTATCTAAGTTAGTGCCCTGTTTCCATACGCAATTGTTGACCCCTCCTGAAGTAAAGCGGCTCCTAAGTCCGTCTCAGACGCGTCACACTGAAGTTTCAGTGGTTCATCTGGGTTGTAATATTTTAGTATTGGCGCTTTGGTGATGGCATCTTTGAACCGTGTGAATGCTCTCTCATGCGCATCTGACCATTCCCAGATTGTGTCTATATGGGTTAGCTGTCTCAGTATCTCACATCCATCTGACAGGTGATCACAGAATTTTGAGAGATAGTTTATCATGCCGAGGAATCTTTGTACGCCCTTGACATCTGTTGGGCGTGGCATATCTCTGAACGCTCTTGCCTTCTCAGGGTCGACTCTGAGCCCGTCTGCAGTAAGTAAATGTTCAATGTAAGGAACCTCGCTTCTTCTCAGTTGAAACTTTTCTGCATTCAGTTTGATGTTCTTTTCTCTACATCTGTTCAACACTGCTCTCAGTTTGTCATCATGGTCCTGGTTTGCTCTTTCTAAGGTTTCACCCTCTCCAGTGATCAGGATGTCATCGGCAATGACATAGATACCCTTGCAATCCTTCCAGAGCTTGACTGAGTTTTCTCTGAAACACCTCTGGCGCGGGACCGATGCCCATTGGTATCCTCAGCCATCTGTACCTGCCATACGGTGTGACGAATGTGGTCATGTAACTTGGTTCCTCATTCAGAGTCACATGCCAAAATCCGTTTTTGACGTCACACACAGTGAAGACTTTTGCTCTTGATAAATCTGGCAATATGTCTTCTATTGTCGGCAATGGGAAGTGACATCTTTTCAGAGCTCTGTTGAATGGTCTTGGGTCTATGCATATTCTAAGGTTTCCTGATGGCTTCCTGACAATGACAAGACTGCTAATCCATTCTGTGCTACAGTCTACTGGTGTGATGATCCCTCTTTGTTGAAGATCACTCAGCTCTGCTTTTAGTGGTGCCATCATCACAACAGGGACCCTTCTCTTTGGAAGTTTCACTGGAGTTACTTTTGGGGCTGCTTCGATCTTATATGCACCCTCCAAACAACCATCTCCCTGGAACACGTCAGCATAGTCTTTTTTGATATTATCCATGCTCCACATTTCAACTTTCTCAGTCTCCTCTGTGACAATGCTGTCCACAGCCATGATGTTTTCATACTGAAATTTCACTAGGTTCATGGCTTGTACTGCTCTGCTGCACATTAGTGGCACTGCAGACCCCTCATCAACAACCATGAATTCTACTCTGTACAATTTCTTGTTTCTAGGGTTTCTCAGTTTGACTTCACATTTTCCCAATGGCTGTAGTGTGCTTTTATTGTACATCTCCAGCACTTTCTCAGTCTTTTCAATTTGTGTGGCTGGGTTTAACAAGTTGACAGGTATTATATTACAACTAGCTCCACAATCTAACTGAAACTTCACCTGTTCTTTTCCTAGGAGCATGGCAGCAAAAAGTTTTGAGGGCAGTCTCTGTTTATCCTCTGTCACTGTGTTCACTGTCTCTACTGTTACACACAAGATGTCTTCATAACTTTCCTCATCTGACTCTGTGACAGCATGCACTACATTGCACATTGCAGCAAAATGATTGTCTTTTCCACAGTTTTTGCCTTTTTTCCCATATGCAGGACATTTCTTTTTATTTCTGTCAGGAATCTTCCCACAAAACTTACAGTTTACTGTGCTCTTACCGTCCTCTTTTCTCACTGCATGTTTTACTGCAAGCACTTCCTTTACCACTCGCCTTTCAATTGTTCTGTTGTTTTCTCTCGACAACTCTGTAGCTCGGCAGATTTGCAAACATTTTTCCAAAGTCAAATCCTGCTCCCTCAGATGTCTCTCTCTCAAAACAGAGCTGGTTAAGCCGCAAACAATTCTATCGCGGATGAGAGAGTCTTTGATCTGGCCGAAATTGCACGTACTGGCGAGCATTCTTAAGTCTGTTACATATTTGTCAATGTTCTCATCGGAACTCTGATTCCTGACAAAAAACTGTATCTTTCGACTGTCTCATTCACTTTTGGACTGCAGTGACCATCCAAGGCAATCATTAATCGGTCTACAGTCCGATCCGGTGACGAGGAGGGGATTAGGGTCTCGCACAGCTCTCTTCCCGTTTCCTCAATGAGATAGCTTAAAACTTTCAGTTTCACGTTTTCGCCGGCATCCGCCAAAGTGAGATCCATATACAGCGTGAACTCTTCTTTCCACGTTTTCCATGGGTTTGCCAGATTAGTTGAGTCCAAGCAAAGGGTTGGTGGCGGTCTCAGTCCCAGTGAATTTTTCATCCGCGCTGCGCCTGAACTCTCCGCTCTCCCAACCATACTACGCAGCCGGTCTCTCGTGTTGTGTTCGCTTAATCTCTGTGCTCCCCCTCTTCAAAGAAGCACCGCTACCACCATGTTTCATTCTATTGTCTATCATAAATAGATGGACGATTAACGCCGATATAGTTGGGTACTCTTTATTGAACACTGCAAAACCCACGGTCAGTAACGCTGAGACTGTCAAACAGGAAGTCCGCCGGTGTGGCACCGAATACAGTCCGTGCTGCAACAGCACTCATTACAACACAAAGGCCGAATTGACTCAGAATGAATCCGTCTCCTGATCGTCTGCTTTATTTTTCTATCTGCGCTGCATAAAACATCATATTTCTGCAGGAACACAGTTCTGTATGTTCCTGTAATTGTCAAAATCAATGTACAGCAAGTGTTTTATAACGGATGTTCTGGAGAAGTTTGTGAGGATCAGTGGTGTTTATGTACATACGGGCATCAGACACTCCAAACTCAGACACGATCCTCAAGGTTAGATTATTGTAATGCTTTATTGGGTGGTTGTTCTGC
>NW_015546224.1:37068-41003 GCF_001515605.1 Sinocyclocheilus anshuiensis | reverse complement strand
TAAAGGATTTTTAGGCTGCATTAATTAGGACAACCGGAACCGGGAACACTTCCCATAACACCTGATGTACTTGCTACATCGTTAGAAGAATGGCATCTACGCTAATATTAGTCTGTTTCTTTCTTATTCCGAGGTCACCGTAGCAACCAGATCCAGTCTGTATCCAGATCAGATGGTGGATCAGCACCTAGAGAAGACCTCTACAGCCCTGAATGTTAGCGGAGACCAGGACAACTAGATGTGCCCCAGAGACAGATCCCCAGTTAAGGTTCTGGAATTGAACTGCTGGTTTCGTCTGGCCAGAGGAGAACTGGCCCCCTGGCTGAGCCTGGTTTCTCCCAAGGTTTATTCTTCATTCTGTCACCGATGGAGTTTTGGTTCCTTGCCGCTGTCGCCTCTGGCTTGCGTAGTTGGGGACACTTAATATCCAGCGATATCGTCAACTTGATTGCACAGATACTATTTAGACTGAACTGAGCTGGATGTGCCTTTAACTGAAAATTGAGTGTTTACTATTGTCATTTTGCATTATTGACACACTATTTTCCTATTTAATACTGTAAAGTTGCTTTGACACAATATGTATTGTTAAAAGCGCTATATAAATAAAGGTGACTTGACTTGAGAAAAGAGTGGCACCACCCCTGGAGGGATGAAGACAATCTCTTTTCAACAGGACAGGTCTGCCCCAAAAACTCGTCCAATTGTCTATAAAGCCTATGTTATTCTGCGGGCACCACTTAGACATCCAGCCGTTGAGTGATTACAGTCTGCTATGTATCTCGTCACCACAGTAAGCAGGGAGGGGACCAGAGCATATTACAGCGTTCCGTACAATACAATCGCCAATAACTAGAGCACTTTGATCAGGTTTCTCAGTGGGTGCGTTACTGAGTGGCGAGAACCTGTTTAATGTTTTGATCGGAACGGAAGGGCGGTGTTTTGACCCGCGACTATGCCACCTCACAGTCACCCAGTCACCCTGCTGCGAGGGCTCTGTAACCGGAACCGAACAATGTACAGGACTCCCTGAGCTAGTCGCATCCAAAGCCGTATCTTCAGCCCTCACATTCTTACTGTCCTCAATTAAAGTTTGGATGCGTGTCTCTAATTCTGAAATCTTCTCTGTCAGCCTAACTATTTCCCTGCATTTATCACATGTGAATCCCTCGCTGCTGACAGAGAGAGATAAACTATTCATGCGGCAAGCGGTGCAAACAACAATAGCAGGAGAAGAAGCCATTACTCACCGTGATTGATGAATGATTCCGACTTACCACTTTTGATTGATGAACTGAAAAACGGAGCGAGAGAAAAAGGAAATGATAATAGACACGAATAGAAGCGCGAATGACAAGCTAACTGGCTAACGAATGCTAACGCGCTGCACTCGCGTTTTAAAATTAAAAGTGAACTATCAAAAGAAACGGAGCGAGAAAAAAAAAAAAGAAAACATCAATAGAATGGAAACGCGAATGACAAGCTAACTGGCTAACGAATGCTAACGCGCTGCACTCGCGTTTTAAAATTAAAAGTGAACTATCAAATTAGTCAGATTAGTTTTATAGAAAATGTTGGACATATGGTGGGAATTAAGTTATATTTTATCACTTTAAACAACAACAGAGTGATAGTAAGATAGAGATTCAACAGAAAAGCGAAGCTACATGGAGCTACAATCACAAACCACTCAGCAGCACGGCACGGGATATTTGTTCATACTGTGTGCGTACATTTTGAAAGTAACTAACTAAATACTCTTCATACGTCTGTTGGGTTTAATTACTGTAACGCTATATTGCAATATTAAATGTTCGCTTATTCTTTTGAAGTACTTAATGTGCACGTAAGCTCAATCGCACATTCATTCTAGAACACGATAAATAAGACTCTAAATGCAACTGTTTGAATATAATGACGAAATATTTAACATTGCTTTATCAGATAATTGATTTAAAGTAAATATGTATATAAACTTGAAGCAATTTATAGCTGCTGGATTTATATATGTTCTTATGTTTATACTGTTGCATTGTTACTTTGTATCGTTCAACTATTACTGTTTTCTGTCTTGTAAGTGTATCTATAGGCATTATTGTTGTTATTGTTAATTTATAGAACCACACTCATACTGATGTATGGTTCAAATGGGAACAGTAAAGGAGTTTATTGTGGACATGGACCGAGTGATTTATTGTTCTATCTGGACAATCTGTAGCGGTTGCCACATAGATTAAGAACTGCACTGTAAACTTCCACACAAATTTTGGTCCTTCGAGCCGGAGCAGACAGCTACTACAGCATCACTATGTCCAGAACAGAAAGACAGGCTATGCCAGAGTTACCAGTGGTTCGACCACGTCGACATGTCATTCCGCCATGGTACCTAGATGACTTCTTGGTTGATTATACGGTACAACATCAGTCACTTTGTTCGGATGATGTGCAGCCTGCAAAAGGTGCCACTGGACCTGCGTCAGGTGAAAAACTTATGTCTGTTCCCAAGTTTTGAAAGCGGACCAGAACCAACAAAAAGTTCAAGCACTGGATCAAGTGAACGGAGCTCAGTCATGGAGAAATATCAAGGCTTACCACAGCCACAGCCTCGGACTCAGACTTTTCCAGTTCAAATGGTTAATGCAGATAAGAGAGTTCTCACCTCAAGCCCATATACAGCAGCCACTGAGGGCAGGTCAGTACTGCCTAGAGATCAATACGATCTTCCTCAGCCAATAAGGGCACTGCCTGTAGATTCAAGAGGAGACCCTCTATATTCTCATTCAGTCATTACATTACATTTACATTACATTTAATCATTTTGCAGATGCTTTTGTCCAAAGTGACTTACAATTGGGGAATACATAAAGCGATTCTTCTTAAAGAGGCAAACAGACACAGGAAGTGCTTGTAATACCAAGTTTTAGGTATTGTTCAAATAAGTACAAGCTAGAAAGGGAAGGAATAAATAAAGACAAAGACAACGTTTTTAATTTTTTTATGTTTACGATGAAGTCAAGTAGAGTCGAAAGAGATGAGTGCTTGAAAATTGTCAGGGATTCAGCATTCCAGATAGGGGTGGAATGTTCCACCAGCCAGGAATGGTGAACGAGAATGTTCTGGAAAGTGATTTTGAGCCTCTCTGTGATGGTACCACGAGGCGTCGCTCACTAGTGGATCTCAGACTTCTGGAGGGGATGTAGATTTGTAGTAGTGAGTGGAAGTAGGCGGGTGCTGAGCCTGTGGCTGTTCTATATGCAAGCATCAATGTCTTGAACTTAATGTGAGCCGCAATAGGTAGCCAGTGCAAGGAGATAAAGAGAGGTGTAACATGGGCTCTTTTGGACTAGCTGAAGACCAGTCGTGCCGCTGCATTCTGAATCATTTGTAGAGGTTTGATTGTGCTTGATGGAAGTCCAGCCAGAAGAGCATTGCAGTAGCCCAGCCTAGAAATGACAAGGGCCTGGACAGAAGGTGTGCAACATGCGCATGCTGAGATGTCCGCCAGGCAGCCTGAGATCCGTGCAGCTACCGTTGGATCATCTGGTTGAAATGAGAGATAGAGCTGTGTGTCATCAGCATAGCTAGGTAGGAGAAGCCATGTGCCTGTATGATGGGACCCAGTGATGTAGTGTATATGGAGAAGAGGAGGGGTCCAAAAACTGATCCCTGAGGAACCCCAGTGACCAGTTGATGTGCTTTGGATACCTCCCCTCCCCAAGCCACCCTGAAAGACCTACCAGTGAGATAGGATTCAAACCAGTGAAGTGGAATCCCTGTGATGCCCAGTGATGAGAGGGCAGACAGGAGTATCTGATGATTTACAGATTTACAGACACATTTACAGTGTCAATAGCAGCAGATAGATCCAGTAGAATAAGAACTGATGATTTGGAATCAGCTTTTGCAATCCGCAAGGCTTCCGTGACTGACAGTAG
>NW_015546224.1:8687-36764 GCF_001515605.1 Sinocyclocheilus anshuiensis | reverse complement strand
TGAAAGACCTACCAGTGAGATAGGATTCAAACCAGCGAAGTGGAATCCTTGTGATGCCCAGTGAAGAGAGTGCAGACAGGAGGATCTGATGATTGACAGTGTCAAAAGCAGCAGATAGATCCAGCAGAATAAGAACTGATGATTTGGAATCAGCTTTTGCAATCCGCAAGGCTTCCTTGACTGACAGTAGCGCAGTCTCAGTTAAATGGCGACTCCTGAAACCTGACTTGTTAGTGTCGTTTGTTGTTCTGTGAAAGAAACAATGATACCTGGTTGAAAATAACTCGTTCAAGAGTTTTCGCTATGAACGGAAGGAGAGAGACAGGTCTGTAGCTATCTGTAAGTGAAGTGTTTAATGTAGGTTTTTTGAGCAGTGGGGTTACCCAAGCCTGTTTGAATGCAGTGTTGAAGGTGCCTGTGAGGAGAGATGTGTTGATGATGTGTGTGAGTGCTGGTAAAAGTATAGGAGAGATTGCTTGGAGAAGGTGTGAGGGGATTTGGTCTAGAGGGCATGTTGTAGGATGGCTGGAGAGATTAAGTTTTGATACTTTTGCCTCAGTGAGGGGACAGAAGGAGAAGATGGGAGTTTTAGCTGTGGGTGTGGTTGGTTTGAAGTCCTGTGTGTGGGGGGCTGAGAATTGACTTCTGATTGTTCTAGTTTTGTCTGTGAAGAATGTGGCAAAATCATCAGCTGTTATAGAAGTGGTGGGAGGTGGTGGAGGGGGACAGAGGATAGAATTGAATGTTTTGAAGAGATTACGTGTGTCTGGTGCACTGTTGATCTTGTTGTGGAAGTATGAAGATTTGGCATTATGGACTTCAGCAGAGAAAGATGAAAGCAAAGACTGATACATACTCAGGTCTGACGGATCTTTTGATTTGCGCCATTTTCTCTCTGCTGCCCTGAGGAAGTTTTGATACTTCTGCCTCAGTGAGGGGACAGAAGGAGAAGATGGGAGTTTTTGCAGTGGGTGTGGTTGGTTTGAGGTCCTGTGTGTGTGGGGCTGAGAATTGACTACTGATTGTTCTGGTTTTGTCTGTGAAGAATGTGGCGAAATTATCAGCTGTTATAGAAGTGGTAGGAGGTGGTGGAGGGGGACAGAGGAGAGAATGGAAAGTTTTGAAGAGATTACGTGTGTCTAGAGCGCTGTTGATCTTGTTGTGGAAGTATGAAGATTTGGCAGTATGTACTTCAGCAGAGAAAGATGAAAGCAAAGACTGATACATACTCAGGTCTGACGAATCTTTGGATTTGCGCCATTTTCTCTCTGCTGCCCTGAGTTTGTTTCGATGTTCACGAAGAACATCAGATAACCAGGAGTTAGAAGGGGCAGCCCATGCTGGCCTGGAGGAGAGAGGACAAAAATTGTCTAGACAAGAGGTTAAAGTAGAGCATAAAGTGTCAGTTGCTGCATTCACATCCAGAGATGAGAAATGGGTAGGTGAGGGAAGAGAGGAGGATACAACGGAGGAAAGATGGGAGGGGGAAAGGGAGCGTAGGTTTCGTCTAAAAGTAACCGGTATAGGGGTTGGTGGCACATAGGTAGCAAAATGTAGTTTAAATGTAATGAAGAAATGGTCAGAGATATGTAGGGGTTCTACCAAAATGTTGTCTGCAACACAATTGCGTGTGTAAATTAAGCCAAGTTGGTTGCCTGATTTGTGCGTGCTTGTAGTGGTAAGGCATTTGAGCTCAAATGAAGCAAGGAGTGAAAGGAAGTCTGTAGCATAAGGCTTGTCCAGATGAATCCAAATGAGTTATAATTGCATAGGGGAGAGTGGGTTGAGTATTTACAATTGTTTGAAATTAGCAGACCAGTGCCCCCACCCCGGCCAACCTGATGAGGGGTGTGAGAGAAAGAGAAGTTGTTAGACAGAGCAGCTGGGGTTGCTGAGTCTTCTGGATAAATCCAGGTCTCAGTCAAGCCCAAGATACTGAGTGTGGATTGTAAAGAAAAAATCAGAAATGAAGTCTGCTTTGTTGACAGCTGACTGACAATTCCAGAGACCCACAGAGAAAGAAAGAGGTGCAGAAGAAGATGATAAAAAAATAGGATAAAAATAGGATGCAGGTTAGCAAGATTGCGTTGCCGTCTGCGTGTGACCTTAGATAGTTGTCGAGAGACAACCGGAATGTATTGAAAAAACACATGATAGAGGTGGAAAGAGAGGACAGAAAAGGAGAGTGTGAAAAGGGAAGATAAAAATTATACTTAAGGTTGTTTCGTTGCTCGGTGAAGTCGCAGGTCTTTACACTCGTTGGTCTTCACACAAGGGCTGAATGCTTCCGCTGATGCTTCTGTGTCAGCGCACAGACATAAAATAAATACACAGTCTAAGACACTAAAGTGAAAACAGCTGTGGCCGCCTTCTAATTAGCACAGCCAATAACCTATAGCAGGGCAATTGCTCAAATCGAAACTACAGTTGGCACTTAAGTGCAGGAAGGGAGCAATGCAAATAACACAGTCAGTCACAAGGAGATAGATTATATACATATTATACAACCTAAGAGAACTGAAACCACCAAACTCTGCAACCTGACTAACTTCAGGTCAACCCTTCGCTTCTTATGGACCATCACAAGTCCAGCCCAAGCTAGTTCATCAAGATGATGTTAGCTAACCAAGGCTTGGCATTCGACATGCAGACAGATCCCGTGATTACGAAAACGTGGATCACAGAGGTTATAATTATCCGTTCATTGATCATAGGGACCACAGCCAATCTACTGCACCTGTTCGGTTTATGCCTCAGGACTATGGCCAAGATGGGACTTATACTGATGTTAACCACAGACCTTTCAGCTATTTCCCTTCCACTGAACCACAAGGTTATTATCAACCTTATAATGGTCATTTGGTTACAAGTCCGATCTATCACGATGAGAGACCTACTCCAAGGGATGTGCCAGCTCTTCATGCATGCTATGAGAGGCATTCAAACTATTATGAACGAACAACTCAAATTTATCCAGATACACGACGACAGTCTGCAGATTATGCTCAGCCTGAAACTTATCAGCCATATCACCCAGTGCGTCCTCCTTCTCCAAATCCTTACGTCAAGCCCTCCTACCGAGGTCCAATCCCCATTATTCCTAATTTCTGCAGTGAGGATCCTACAGAATGTTTCAATTTCAAAATACTGGTTGAACATCTGAAATAAGAGAATGCCTTGCTCATTGCAGACTCCTGTGTCAACAGCAGGTACCCATATACCAACACTATGAGGTCTCTAAATGCACTTTATGGACAACCACATCAACTCACACTATAAAGAATCGCAGAATTGATGGATGGCCCAAAAATCAAGAGTGGCGACATTAAATCCTTCAGACTGTTTGCCCTCAAAGTGCATGCATTAGTTGGAATGCTGGACCAACTTGGAGCAAAAGGCTGAACGGAACTCAAATGCATGTTTCACGTCTCCTCGCCAAACTGCCTCATGACCTAAGAGCAAACTTCAGAAGGTTTGTTAACCCCATTCAAATACCAGTCCCAACACTGCTAGATCTCAGTGACTGGCTTGAATATGAGCTCAGAATACAAGAGGATTGGTCACAGTATGCCAGTAATCCAAACAGAGCCTATTCTCAGCCACAGAAAGACCAGCACAAGAACCCAAAGCCAGCTCAACGATTCGCCACTGTCTTATACAGTGGAGAACAGAGTAAACCATCTTGTGCTACAAGCAGTCAAGAAGGAGAAACCGAAAAGATATCGCCCTTTTTGCAATACTGTGCAGCATTACTTCAACCAGTGTGCTAACTTTAAACTGCTGAATCAAGATCAAGAGGAGGGCTGGCTGAAGTCAAATCAGAAGTGCTTTAAGTGTGGCTGTGATCATCTGATCTCACAATGTAATCTTAAAGCCAAATGCAAAAAAAAAAAAAAAAAATGTAACGAGACATTTAGAAATACCTCACGACTTCAATACCAAAATTGAACCTGAGGCACAAGCTTCAGCAGAGAACAGTTGTTTGGTAAGCTCAGAAGTGGAAACTCTGTATCTAGACAGACCAACTGCAAGCAGTAAAGTACTTCTAAAGGTCAGCCATGTGATCTTGAGAAATGGTGAGAAGGAACTTGACACATACGCTATACTGGACGATGGTTCAGAGAGGAATATGCTACTTTATGAAGCAGCACAACAACTTGATCTTCAAGGTCCGCCTGAAGATATAACTCTCCGCACTGTGAGACAGGACATACGGGTCATTCATGGGGCGGCTGTTTCATTCTCAGTAGCTTCTGTAACCCAGCCAAACAAATCCTTCATCATTGAAAGCTTTCACAGCTAAAGAACTGAGCCTCGCAAAGCACACTTACCCTGTTAAGTTGCTGCAAAAGAAATACAGACCTGCAAGGTTTGCCTATGACTCCACTGCAACAGGCTCAACCACTTTTACTTTTTGGCTCAGATTACCCACATTTAATCACAGCCACAGAGCCAGAATGTCTCGGACCTCCTGCCGCTGTGAAACCAGACTTGAATGGACTCTGCAGAGCCCCTCAAAGTTCCTTGCCAGTCAGCTCTCACCACAACAGTGTCTATTCACCTCCACTTTGTCTCCAGAAGCACTGTTCAACTGTTCAACAATGTACAGAAATTGTAGCAAATAGACACGTCCATACAGGGACGTGCACAGACATTTTGAGGGGCAGGGGCTCAAGTGGAAAAAAGGGCACTTATATTTATTTAAAAAAAAATTCTAAACAAAATATTAAATATATTAGGGGTGTGCGATATTGACAAAATATTACTCAATATTTTCTGGGATTTCATCAATAACTACAATTAGACAATATTTTGCTGAGTGTGTTATTGTGCTGATATCTTAATGTGTTTGTGTGTTTATAGTGTGGATCATGGAGGAGAGATCATGATGACAGCTGGACTACAAAAATGTAGAACTACTAACACATATATACACGTCTACTGTGTCTGTTGTGTTGTTCTAGATGTCTGTTGTGTTGAGGGGTTTGTTGGTGATTATATTGGGTCTGATGATAATTACCTGAGTGTAGTGAGATTCCTGTGAGAAAGAAAAGATATGTTCTGAATGGAAAAACAAATTCTCAATCTTTTACAAACACTACCAGAGAAAATATTTAGAACATCTCGATTAGTTTTACTTAACTGATTATAGCTGTATTTTTCCTTGAATAACCACTCAGGAAAATCCTGTGTAAGTGTAACTTAACCCAACCAGAGGCTGAAGTTTGTGGACAAACTTTGATGTTGGCTTGAGAAAGCCAACATGGACAGCTTGAGGCAATAAAAAGAAAAAAAGCCAGATCACATGTCTGTTTGGTGTTCTTTAGCTGGCCCAGCCACAAAAAAGTACAACAGTTATTGCTTTCATAATATTTTTCTTTAGACCCTTGTTATTTTGTATTCTAATAAAGAACCTTATGACAAAATAATTGTCAATACCAGATAAATTTCACAACAAGCAAATTACAAGCAATAGCACAAAAAAGCAGGTTTGTAGGTTCATGTGCATTAATTGAATAATCAAATGTAAAATAAAATTGCATAGTCTTCATCAAAAATAGAGTGATCCTTGTGAAAGACACAACTGTTATTCAGTCATGAGCAGTGATTTTCTCTTTTTTCAAAGGAAAAATATAAAAGACAGACAGCAGCTGGTAAATGTGGTCGCTTTAATGCACAAATCCAATATATTAATCCACATCCGATTTATTAATCAACAGTTTATGTTCATGTGAGACTATGTTCATAAATTACTGTTTTCAATTATATTTGCCAAGGTATCGTGTATTTTGAAAAGATCTTGTATGTAGGGGAGAGCGGGGTGATTTGAGCCTGTGTTTCTAGACAACCTTAAACAAAATTGGTGATATGACCACAAATATATGAAGAGTAATCCATTTTACTCAGCCTGTGATGGAGAGAGGCCCATGGCATAATTGGTAACTACATTTAGGTGAAAAAAAAATATATATATTTTTTTGCTGTTCAAAGTAATTTTTGTGTGTTCAAGGGCTCATGATTCTTGTCTAAACAATTATAGACAAATCTGAAAAAAATATCACACGTGTTTGTGCTTTATGAAGTTATAATATGAGGCTATACTGCTAGTATGGTGTTAGCTCTAAACTGTTGGATGATACAAGCTTGTTAAGTGTTTATAAAATTGTAATTCCCTGTAAAATGTATAAATGGGATGTTGAGTACTATTAGCCCAGTTCTGTAAGGTCAATTGCAGTCTGTTGTTGTTGTTGTTTTTTTTTAATTCTTCAATTTGAACTTTATTTTGTTCTGAAATTTTTTTATTATTTTAAAAATGTCTTCAAAGTCAACCAAGCATCTTGAACCACAGACGGGGCCTCATTTATAAAAAGTTGCGTATAAATGGGCCTAAATTTGTTCTAAGATCATTTCTCAAAAGTGCATAAGTGCGATTCAGAGAAAACGAGCGAGCACACAAAAACACGTGCGTGCGCCTCTCTTCCAGATGTGACGTTAATAAATCGCAAATGATCTTGAAATTGTGCACAGCTGACTGGTTAATATTAATACTAATATTAATTAATATTAATACTAATACTATTAATACTGGTTACTAATTAATATCATTAGCATATAAAAGAGCATCAGTCAACGTCGAAAACCGTTGTTTGAGAATGGCGAGTGGCAAGAAAAAGAACTTTAGTGAGGCCGAAGTTGGGGTCCTGCTAGCGGAGATAGAGGTTCATGCGGGAATGCTTGTTGGGAGCCTCTCCGGTGGGGTCTCTCACAAATGTTTCTTTCGTGTTATTTAAGTGAAACATATTTTGTATAAGCTTATTTAATTATATACAATTTTATTCTGTTTTTCCGTTCACAAAAGTGCGGCAGATGCATGATGACGTCAAAACTTATGTTCTGTTTATGGTGATATTTGCACATTTATGGCATTATTAATGGGTCTCAGACATTCATATATTTATTTTTTTTTAATTTAATTTAGTTTTTATTTAACATTCTAATCTTGTCTGTTAACAGTTAAGCAATTATCTAGCGTCTGATATCTGTAAGGAAAATTAACCGAAATGCACAGCCCTAATACTACTACTATTATTATTATCATCTCATCATCATCATCATGGCTGCTGCTTATATTTCCAAATACCTGCAGTACTCCAAATTTGACACAAGGAAAAGTGCGTACGTCTGCTCAGAACCTGGGGCCTCATTTATAAAATGTTGCGTATAAACCGTCCTAAATTTGTTCTAAGATAATTTCTCAAAAGTAAGTGCGATTCAGAGAAAACGAGTGTCTCTCTTCCAGATGTGACATTTATAAATCACAAATGATCTTGAAATTGTGCGCAGCTGACTGGTGTCAGATCTCCGCCTTGTAAATGCCCCCTAATTAATATCATTACTATATAAAAGAGCACACGCCAATATCCAACTTTCTATGCCTGAGAATGATGAGCACAAAGAAAAAAAAAACTTTACCGAGTCTGAAATTGAGGTCCTGCTGGCGGAGGTAAAGGTTCCTGCGGTACGCTTTCTATTTAATAATGTGTAATTATTCTGTGAACAAATGTGTGTGTGTGGTTATATTTTTTCTATCGACTATTATCAAAATGACTACTTCTAGAAACAACACAAATAATAATAATTGTAGTAATAGTAGTAATTATAAAACAATTAGGTTTCCAAAAGTAAGAATAAACTACGAATTCAGTCATCTTATAAAAAGTGAGCCATCCTACTTGTAAAATCACTTGCTATGACAACTAATAAAAAGTTTATCACGACATTCTTGCAAAACTTTAAAAAACATTTATTGTAAGAAAAATTGGACGTTTCATATCATAATAAAATTAATGATTACACGATTATGGTCTCCGGTCTGAAAAAACCTGCATGTGATTTGGCATTTCTTTATATTTACACAGTTTACTAATGCTGCTCAAATGTGCCATTAATGTACTGACACACAAATATATAGTATTAGAACTGCCTTCAACTAAGGATTTTTCTGGTAGACTAGTAGTTGTTCATTTTAAGCATTAGTCGACTAATCGCATGTTTATTAATAAACCATTTAAATCATTATATTGAGCCTTTAATTGCCTACATAGCCATCACAAGTGCTCAAGCACACGCATAAAGCTTGCCACAGCGCACCGGCAGAAGCTATGATTATGAATGTGTCAAGGAAAAACAGAAAGGAGGCTGCATTAACATTTTAATAATTCACTGATAAACAAGTGCTTTCTTTGTTTTGGTTTAAGAGATGAACTCGGCGACACCGACTCGTCATCTCCGCAGTAGTGAAGCGCCTGTGTGCATGTTTCACACGGATTACATAATCTGAGAATATCTGTTTTGCATTTGAATTGGTTAATTTGAAAGTAGACATTTTCACTCTCTATAGATATATTTCTAATGTATGTAAGGCAAAGATATAGCCTACATGGAGTTTCTCGCTCGAGTTCACAGAGACCGAGACGGCAGAAAGCGCATCCTGTTTGCTTTCATTATTTTACAAAAGCACAATGTTTTGTTGTTATTGTGAGTGCACACAAATAAACATAGTCTTTACAGATTTGAAAGATGTATTACTCTTATCTGTATGAGCAAACATTACGGAGTAGCCTATTTTAAGGCAAGTGAGCGGACCGGCGCCTCCATCTGTCCTACAGTGATCTACTGTTCAGCTTCCACACAGACACTTGAACAGCGCACATTTCTCTAGGTTAACATTACATTGAGCCGTCATGTAAAGTTGCTAATACTTACATATTTCAGATGATAAGCCATATTTGTGGTGGATGATTGATAGGCGAGCGTTTGGATGTCCTGCCTGATGTACTGTATTACCATAAATCAGCGATCTACGTGACTTTGTCAATGTGTTTTTTTTTCTGCGACTAAACAATTTTGGTCGACCAAGCCTCTTCTGGTCGACTAACGATTAGTCGACTATTAGGGGGCAGCCCTAATATAGAGTGTATTTTATACAAGTATAACTGATGTAAATGACAGTATGACTTTGTAAAAAACAAAGTTTAAGGCTGATGTCTCTATTAATTTTCACAGAAGCAAAGCAGCAGATATTATAAATAAAAACAGTTAACAATGTTGTTGAATAGAATATATTAAAACCGTTATTGCATGACATAGGCCTATTCTTTTTTTTCTATTTTACGCATTAGTAGTAAATCAAGACTTCGCAAGCTCTCTTGTAAAATACAATTTAAAAAAACAAACATGGAGTAAACTGTGTACAGAAAGCGAGTAAAGAACTCTCAATATTAGGCTACTAAAAAGATCAGTTTAATCTCGCAAAAACTCCTGTTAATAAAAAATCGGACTACACTGCATTAATCTCTTACACTGCATCTTTGTTGTTTATGATGAATTCGGTGCTTTTATTATTATTGCAGCTTAGATGTTAAATAGCTGCAGTACTCCGGCTTTGCCACAAGGAGAAGTGCGTACGCCTGCTCAGACCCTGATGTGACGGTAAGCACTTTTCCACGCAAAGACTGTGTTTATAAATATGAACGTTCCCATGGCTTTAAGCGTACGCACACTCTGAGATCAAATTTGTGCGTATGCATGCTTTATAAAATCTGTGTGAGCCTTGTGATGGACTGACCATCCATCCAGGGAATTTCCCTAGGCGTCATTTTTATTGAAATTCTCTTTCTTTGATACAGCATGAGGTGAAAATGTTTACTTCAGCACAATCAATGGCACAGTTTAACTCCATGCGGCTCAACTTACCCTCTCCCTAGGCTCAACTTAACCCTCAATGGGGGCAAGTTGAGCCAAGAGACCACTTCTCAGCCTGTGATGGAGAGAGGCCCATGGGATAACTGGTAACTACATTTAGTTTCAAAGAGATTTTTGTAAGCTCAATTTACCCCGCACTGGGGGGCAAGTTAAGCCAAGAGACCACTTTTTTTTTTTTGGAAACCCATATTTTGAAAGCAGTTTATTTTAGATCCAAAGTGATTATTCCCAAGGATGCACCACAACCTGAAATGTATGTACATATTGAAGTTGGACCCGTTGTTGTCATGTGCTCGCTTTAAACACACCTTAAGTAAAAACTGGCTCAACTCACCCCGCTCTCCCCTATTTGTCCATTCAAGCTCCGAGAGAAGCGAGTGAACACGCTTCGGGGTCCGAGCATTGTTAGACTCAGAGGTGGACAAAGTACTCAAAAATCAGACAATATTGTGTCTAATATATACCACAATATTAACTTCTTATTATTGAATTGTTATAAATAAATATCACATTTGCAGCTGGTCAGTGTTCAAAGAATGCTGGGAAATCACTTCATGTAGTCCCACAAGAGTGATTACTGATAAACTGTCTGAAAAAAAGAAAGCCATGTTTTAGAGAAGAAAGAAATCACCCACTGACTTTCAAGGCTGCTACATAGTAACGACTTTCTACTTCGAGGACCTTGATAGAAATGTAGTGGAGTGAAAAGTACAATATTTGTATTTCAAATGTAGTGAAGTTAAAGTCATAAGTTCCCAGAATACTCAAGTAAAGTACAGATACTCAAAAAGTGTACTTAAGTACAATACTCAAGTAAATGTACTTAGTTACTGTCCGCCTCTGGTTAGACTCGACGCGGCTCTCAGTGACACACAGCTTTGAAAAAAGCGTGTGTGCGCCTCTCTTCCAGATGTGAGATCTGTAAATAGTGTGCAGCTGAATAGTTTCAGATCTCCGCCTTGTAAACGCCCCCTAATTAATATTATTAACATATAATAGAGCACCAGTCAATGACTAAATCCTTTACTTGAGAATGAGGAGCGGCAGAATTGCTTAGAGTTCCAAATACTTGCAGTGCTCTGATTCTGCCACAAGGAGAAGTGTGTACGTCTGCTTAGACCCTGATGTGCTGCTAAGCACTTTTACACATCAAAGAAGTTTTTATAAATCTGAACTCTGGCGTGGATTTTAGCAGACGTACACTCTGAGATCAAATCTGTGCGTACGCATGTTTTATAAATGAGGCCCCAGTACTCTGTATTACACACCCATACTGAACTCAACTATATGACGAAAAACAAAGAATAAGAACAGGAAATACAATTAATCCAATAATAAAAAGAGAGAATGAAAATATTTTATTTTTTGTTAAATATAGAATAGCTGAAATTGACAATCAGGATAACAACCATGCAATTATTTATCTTATGCTTTAATCCATACAGAGTTTGACATTACATTCATTAGTTTTTCTCCTTGAGTAACCTGAGCTTCAGTGTGTTGATCTTCATGGATCACGCTTCGCAGGGTTCAGTCGGTCTCTCTCACGTATGCAAACAAAAACCCTTGTGTTTATTACTATTACTTATTGAGATGTTTTTCACTTATTTTAACAATGTATTTGAGGCATTTCATTGTCGAATCTTTAACATCATATGATCGAGTCAGATGTGACCACAGCAATCCAGAGTGATTTAGTAATCAATTCCACACAGAAAGAGTTCATGAAAAGTGAAAGTGCAGAAACTCTTTAAATACTCGACAGACCGAGAGACAGGAAGTACAGAGATGATGATGATGTCATCAGTGCAGCAGCTGCAGCGTCGTCATGGTAACAGCCAATAGGAGCAGCTGCAGACAGACAGGTGACCAGACTCTGGATCCAGCAGCTGCAGAGACACACACAGATGTTGAGATGTGAGCTCTGTATCAGCAGATGAACATTTACAGAAGAGCAGTGGACTCAGTGGAACAGGACAAACTCAGGACTGACAGAAATCAAGTGAATTCACAGCCGATTTCAACACCTACAGGATTTGTCTCAGTCTCTTTTTCTCTAGCAGTGGTTTTATTTGTTCAAACCTATTATAAATTAAAGACTTGAAAACTTTAATTTTTAAAATAAAAGCAGAACATATAAAATAAAATCTAATTCAAAATATTCACAAAAATGATAATAGTATAATAAAAAATAACACTGCTTTATAATAGAAATGGATTTGAACTGAATTTGAAGGCTGAACTGTTGTGTGCTCTATGATTGTGTTCCTGTTAGCATTTTGATGAAAGCTGACTGTTTACTGCTTGCTATTGCTAGTGTGTGTTGATGACCAGCATCATGTATGAGGAATAGAATGGTTTGTTCATGTTCTATAGAGAGGAAGATTTGACGGTGTCTCCTCTGATGATCTCTCAGAAGCACAGTGTGTCTCTGGTACCTGTGGTGGCGGCGGTGCCGGTCTGGGCTGACGGTGCTTTAGTGCTGCTGCTAGCTGTAGTGGTGGTGCTGACGGTGGTTTCTGTGACGCTGGAGTTCCTGCCCCCCGTCAGACCGATCTGCAGCGTGTCCAGATCCACCTGCAGCTGAAGCCTGATCCACTCCTGTATCTGTGCTGCGCTTTCATACGTCTTCAGATCGGCCACATTCACACCCAGCAGACTCTTCACCTCAGACACGATCAGCACCTGCACACACACACACACACAGCAGCATCAGGATTACAAATGAGGCCGAGCAGACGATGAGCTGAAGAGAAAAACCCACACAGCCACGAACACCACTGAAACAGATTGAGTTCTGTTCTCACATGTGTAAATGTACAATTGAGCAGCCCTATTGATCTGTTTTAATTGTGCCTTCAATTCAATTTCTTATCAGCTTTTCATCATCAGACATGAATGACTGACAGGAGACTCACGTTGATGACGCTCTGCTTCAGACTCATGAATGTGAGCACGTCCATATTCACACTGGAGTTCACAAGAGTACGAATGAACGTCACATCAGCACCGCCTGCAGACACACACACACACACACAGAAGATCAGCCTGACAGCAGCAGTGTGATGTATGTATGTGTGTGAGCGTGAATCAATGTGTGTGTGTGTGTGTGTGTGTGTGAGACCGTGAATCAGTGTGTGTGTGTGTGTTGTTACCGAGGTAGTTCTGCAGCAGCTGGTATGTTGTGATGCTGATGGGGTTTGTACTGCGTGTGTTTGTTGCGTTGAACACGTTCTGAGCGATACTGAACAGAATCGACTTCTTCTCTGAGCTGCAGCTGGTCAGAGAGAGAGCAGAAGCTCGCCTGCAAACACACACACACACACACGTTTAGTTACTAAATCTTAAAAAAACACACAAACACAAACTCATCTAAATGGAGACATTGCACTGACTTCTACTGTTCCCATATAGAGCTAGTTATACTGTAAATATTATAACCTAACCCTGACAGAAAACCTGCATTGTTTTTTTAAATAAAACTTAAAAAAATAAAAAATGTATTTACTTTTTGAGAGGTTCTGTCCAATTTAATTCACTTATGGGTACAAATTAGTTACCAAAATATGGTTAAATAAGCACAAACACACACTCAGACTATGAAAGAAAAATAAAAGACAAATGTCTTTGAAACAAAAAAGCATGTTGAGTTGCATTAACTGAAAGAGTAATGCATTGCATTTACAGTGCTTGCATTTTAAGACCTTTTAATGCCTATTTTAAGGATTTGCATTTTTATGGGCTGAAATCCAACATGGCTGTATATTTAAGCTGTGAATATTTGAATTCAAAACATTTCAAACGCATTTTCATCATCATCAATAATCCATATTCACCTTCCAGAGTTCACGAACAAAATATTCAATCAGTTTAAAAATACGATGTATAATATTCAACAGGCAATTTTCGGTCCATGATTGTAAAGCGCTTTGGGTGTACAGCAATACACAATAAAGCATTATATATAAAAACATCATTCATTCATTCATTCATTTTATTTCACTTTACAAATTCGCTTCCACAAATTCAGCGGCTCAAATTCAGCATTGCACATCCGGGAGCTGTAGGAATAGCAGTAGAGTAGCAATGCATGATCTCCAGCTGCTGTCAGTCGCTCTCCTGCAGGTGGCACAAGCGTGTTGATGAAGACCAAAGCAACAGGTAGAGCAAGGCATTCATTCACAAAAACTGATTTGCAGCAATTGAGCAAGTAGAACTTATTATCAGGGCCGGTATGTAAATTCAGAAAAGCTGATTGTGTTTACGTTTAATTCAGCATTTTCGCTGTGACTCGTTTCCCTGTGTAGCCACATGTAAGCAGCTTTTACTACCGCAAATGAGACGCTAATGTACAGAACTAACATTATATCTGAGGAAGACATATAGTCCAGGTGATATGTACAAAATTTGAGGTGACATGTTCGCTTTTCCATAAAAGCATGAAACTTGGTACAATTGTACAGGTTAGGGCCTTGAACATTGTGTGTGTGTGTGTGTGTTTGTGTGTGTGTTAGTGTGTGTGTTAGAGTGAGTGTGTGTGTGCGTGCGTGCATGCGTGCGTGTGTGTGAGTGAGTGAGTGAGTGAGTGTGTGTGTGTGTGTGTGTGTGAGTGAGTGAGTGAGTCTGTGTGTGAGTGAGTGTGTGAGTGAGTTTAAATAATATTTGCCAGCGTACAGGACTGCAGCTCTCTTCGCAGGGACCTGGCGAAGCGGTAGCGGCTCTTAATGAGAACATAATAACAGACCCGCATATCTCTACTCTAGCGGTACTCAATACAGAATCTACACCTCGTCAACTATCGACCAATAATGTAAGAGTCTCACTTCTTTCACCTCAGAAAAACCCAAAATGCCCAGCACTGGATGGGCTTGAAACTACAGGGCAAATTAGCACTTCTCCAATCGGCTGACCACTCAGTATCCCACTCTGTTCTGACAAACTTTTCAATTTCAGAGGATATTCTCATTTTTATGATTAAAGCTCGACTACAATGTCTCCCAACTGTATACAATCTGTCAATATGATACCCGTCAAATTACAACTCCTACTGTCTGTTACATCAAAATCAACAGGAAACAGCTGCCCACATCTTAAATGGATGTTGTTGCTACAAAGGACTGTATGTGTCCAGACACGATCGCCTGGTTGATCTGATGTAATGAACTTGAAAACAATACATAAAGACAGTAAGTTTTACCAGCATACTACTGTTGAATTGAACTGGTTTTATGACAACACGTCTGACAGTGACTATTTCAAAAACATTCCAAACACTCCGGACATTGTGGTTGTAAACGAGGCTCTAAACTCTGTATTTGTCATTGAGGTTGGCTGTTGTTTTGATCTGTATTTTGATACCTGCTATCTTTCCAAACTGCTGAAATATCAGCCATTGGTTGAAGCCATCTATCAACTTGACTATCATTGTAAGTTAATCACCCTAGCACTTGGAAGTTTAGGCCATTTGCATAAGAATGTGATTAGAGGGTTGCAGTTGAGGGGGACTGCAAAAAAAGAAAGCAAAAAGACTTAAGCAAAAATTCTGTTCAGTTTCAGCCATTATAGGGAGCATGCAAATATGGAAATGAAGATGTTTTGTCTATCCTTGAGTGTTAAATGTTATAATTATAAAGACTTGTGAATGTATGTGAGCCATGTGTACCTGTCATCTTGCAAAATGACTTCTCATGGTATTTGGATTCCATTTTTTTGCTTGTCTTTTGGATCCAAATAAAATAATGAAGTGTGTGTGTGTGTGTGTGTGTGTGTGTGTGTGTTTGTGTGTGTGTGTGTGTGTGTGTGATTGTGTGTGTGTGTACTCACTCCACGCTGGCGGCTGTGATGTTGTTCAGCACACTGGTGTTCAGCGCACACAGGTTCGTTCCTCCCAGAGCGTTCAGCTCGTTGCTGCCGAGAGTGTTTCCATTCACACTCAGATACTTACTGACCAGCAGCTGGACCTGAGAGAGACACACACATCAGCTCACTGAAGAACCAGACACACTTCATGACACTCGGCTCTGCTGAAGCCCAAAGTATAATTCAGTTTTTATTTGTACACTAGCGTATGTACAGTGTGTGTGACGGGAATTACATTATGAGTACTGTACACACACACACACACACACACAGTACCATCTCCGGGACCCAGTCTCCCTTGCGTTGGTTCATCAGAGACGAGAGCGTGTCGATCTTCGTCACGTTCCACTTTCTGACATCATCGGGTGTGGCCACGTGGGAGGCGGAGCCTAAAACCTGCAGCACCTCGTCAGACAGTCCGGCTGGATACGCCTGAGGGGTGGGACACACATGCGTCTCTATAGCAACACTGTGATTGACAGCAGGTACAGCAGTGTTCAGGTGAGTGTTTTACCTGGTTGAGTTTGTCCAGAATGATCCGCTGGTAGCTCCTGTCGTAAACTCTATCGGTCACGGCCTCCAGGTTGTCCTTCAGCGTTTGGACGCTCAGGCAGGCATTAAACTGTGGCACGTCATACGCAAACGGAAACATGTCGCTGTACACCTGAGCCTGCAGGATCTGTCCCACAGTACATGCTGTTTCTACAGGAGACCAGAGAAAAACACACAAATACAGCTTCAAAAATATTATACATGCTACTTTAATAATGCAGTGTGATTATACTAATGCTGTGGTCACGACAAAGTTTATAATCAACAATAATCAAGAATCATTTACTGACACTTTCACTTACAATATACAAGTACAGACCTAGAATCTGATCTAAACTTACACAGCCCTCAGAGAACAGATGCTGAGTTTCTGCTGCCTTGTTTTTTACTGTTTATATTTTATGCATTAAATTGATCAAAAGTGTCAATAAAAACATTGTTACAAAATATTTCTATTTCAATTAAATGGTGTTCTTTTGAACTTTTTGTTCATCTGTGAATCCTGAAAAATAAAATATGTCTCAGTTTCCACAAAAATATTGAGCAGCACAACTGTTTTCAACATTGATCATAATCAGAAATATTTCTTGAGCAGCAAATCAGCATATTATTATGATTTCTGAAGATGGCGGTGAGGTACAGCGGCAGGAGGTCCAGGCTCTCCAGCGTGGCTCTGTTCCAGCTGTCTGAGGGTCTGAGAGGAAGGTCTGCTGTCAGGCTGAGCTCATATAACGCACAGGAGATCAGTGTGACACGCATGTGTGTGTGTGTGTGTGAGTGTGTTTGTACCCGTAGCTGGTGTTTCCTCCCAGCAGGACGCTCTCCAGCGCAGAGATCTGCTCAGCTGATAGATCCACACACGGCTTGAGCTTCTCCAGCACATACGGGTCCGAGCTCTGGATGTACTCGCCGCTCAGAAAACAGCTCATGCTGCCCAAAACATCCAGCTGATCCCGACTGATGCTGACGCCTGAGATTCCCTGAAACACAGACCACAGCAACATCTGTCAAACTCCACCAGACAAACACTTCGATCATCCTGAAAACATTCTCATCTAATTGAAGTTGTGAAGTTTTTGCTTTCTAGACAAACACACCCAAATATATTTAGACCTAAATAATTGCATATAAACTTTCAAGAGTTTCAACAAAAACAAACGATTAAACATTCTCATGCATATTTGTCAGTCATTCCAGTGTTTTAGTATCATTGATACGTTTTTTATATTTTCTGTTTACATTTTAATTTTAGTTCATGTTTTAATAATTGTGTTGTGTTGTCATTCTTATTAGCTTATTATATATATTTATAGCTATTTTAGTACTTCAAGGTAAACTAAAAGAAAATGACAAGTGATGTCATGGCAACTAGCCGAAATAACTTTATTATATATGTATGTAATAAGTCATTAAATTGTTTAGTAACAATTTTAATGGGTTTAGTTTAAATTTTTGTTTGAGCTAAAGATAAACCTAAGTGGTACATAAATAAAACAGGTCGGATTTCTGTCATAGTACTAATAAACTGTGATAAAATAATATTGACTAAATATATTGTAGAAACTTTTTGTAATTTTCTGTAAAGTTTGTATTCGTTTTGTATCGATATAGATATAGATTTATAGATATAGACAAATATAGATTTGTATCGTGAAAAGCACTATACAAATAAACTTGAATTGAATTGAATAAAATGTGTTTTAGATACACAATAACCAGGTTTATATATTTATCATCAATAAATCCAATTAGTTTCAATCTCATACAAGGTCCCATTAGTTAACATTTGTTAATGCATTAACTAACCATGAGCAATACATTTGTTACAGTATTTATTCACCTTTGTTAGTGTTAGCTAATAAAAACGCAGCTGTTCATTGTTAGTTCATGCATGCACAGGTCCAATAAACACCACTTCTGATTTTAATAAAAGTTTAAATGTTACTAAAAATTAAAATGAACTTTAAATAAGACTAATACATGCCTCATGTAGTTAATTCATGTTGAGTGATGCAGTTAACTAATGTTAACCTCATTATAAAATGTTACCATTTTAACTTTGATTTTACAATGAATAGATTTATGATGATTCTAAGCAACTGAATTAATGCATTCTGAAAATGATTATAAAATCAGATAGATGCAAACAGTTAATAATGAACTACGGCATGATGCTTTGAGTATTTAATTATTTTATGTTAAAACCTGCAGGATCCAAATGCATGGGAATTGTATATGCATTTTAAATACCTAAATGTTCAATTTAAGCCCAAATCCTTTTTTGAGCAGATAAATGATTATAAGAACTCAAACGTAAGAGTGTTTTCATTACAAGACAGCCCCTGGCGTGGTTGAAGAGCGTCTGCTTCTTGAAGGACAGTGTGCTGGACAGAACAGAGAAGTCGGCCGCTCCCAGAGACAAGAAATACGAGCGGCACAGAGATCTGTCGATCATCGAGTAGCTGAAACACAGACAGACACACACGTGACTCGCTCGTCTTCATGTCACTGCGACTGACAGCGTGAGCTGAACTGAGTGTGTGTGTGTGTTTTCAGACGCACTTGTAATAGATGAGGACTTCAGCGGGATACTGGGAGAAGGCAGAGAGATCGGCGCTCTTGATGTAGTGATGCATGCAGGTCAGCTGAAGGGGAAGCACACATCAACACACTCATGAACACACTCACGCTCATCTGACTGATGCACACCTCATCTCTTCAAATGTGAATAAAACATCAAACCCACAATTAGGATGAAAATCAGCCTATTAAATCTACTGTATTATATCTGATCCAAGAATGTCTAAATGATCAACATGTTTTTGCTGTTAAAGGAACACTCAACTATTTTTGAAAATAGGCTCGTTTTCCAACTCCCCTAGAGTTAAACAGTAGAGTTTTACCGTTTTCGAATCCATTCAGCCGATCTCCGGGTCTGGCGGGAGCGCTTTTAGCTTAGCTTAGCATAGATCATTGAATCTGATTAGACCGTTAGCATCTCGCTCAAAAATGACCAAAGAGTTTCTATATTTTTCCTATTTAAAACTTGACTCTTCTGTAGTTACATCGTGTACCAAGACCAACGGAAAATGAAGGGTTGCGTCGGTCTTAGTACACGATGTAACTACAGAAGAGTCCGAAAACGGTAAAACTCAACTGTTTAACTCTAGGGGAGTTGGAAAACGAGCCTATTTTCAAAAATAGTGGAGTGTTTATTTAAAGCTGTTTCACACACAATCTCCTGCATGTCTTCTGTCGTCTGACCGATAGTTTAGAGTGTTTTATCCCATCAACGCTCTTTTAGTGTATTTGTACAAACGTCCAGCTTCACGTGTCTTTCTCCTGTCAAATCTTGACTGATTTTATCAAGCAAACATTAGAATAGCTTTGATATTGTTAGTAATATTTCCGGATGAACACATGATTTGTTTTGTGTTCTCAGTACAAATTTCCATCCTGACCTTTTGCATAATTTCTTTAAACGAGTTAAAGCCACTTCCTGAATGACATCACCCTCCAGGAAATGTCTTGGTTTTGGAGGGAAACAGCAGCACAGACATCAGCATTATTAATAGATCTGATGGATTCTGTGTTTTGTTGATGTTGAATTTGAAAATACCAACATTTGAAAATGATACCAAATTTTTTCTTTGATTTCTTTGGGTTTGATGTCGACCAGAGCTGATTTGTGGAAGTCTATTATTTTATAAAGGTTTCATGAGGTTCTGCAGAACATGAAGGAGCATCATAACATAAATGACAAAACAAGCAACAAAAGTCTGTGACTGATGTGCTTGTTCACCTGTGACTCCTGCAGGACGAGCGTCTGATTGACTCGTCGTCTGCAGCCGCGGATCAGACTCAGGACTTTACTAGTGCTGAAGCTCTGGATTCGTGAACAGGTGAAGCCCTGCAGCACCTGGAAGGACATGCTACACACACACACACACACACACACACACACACACACACACACACACACACACACACACACACACACACACGTGTTAACATGGTCAAAACTTAATCATCTAATCTGACTAATAACTCTCTTCACTCACTCATCTGGATTGCTGAACTGTGCAGTGACGGTTTCAAAGATCAGAACAGCCTGAGAGGAAGAGAAATTCAACCATTTATATATATATATATATATATATAATAGCATGTTTTATTGCAGATGCCCGACGCACCTGCTCGTGTTTCCATTTCTTCCGGTTGACCGCCTGCGCAGCCGCGGATGACTGCGGCACATCCAGCAGGAAGATGCGCGGGATTTCTGTCGCCATGAGGTCAGGAACGTTTGTGATGATGGCATCAGATGAGCTGTTGACAGCAATGATCTGAAGAGAGACAGAGAGAGATGTCACGAGACATGCTGAGCTGAACCGGAGCCTTGTGAATGTAAGCGAGAGTCACCTGGCTGACAATGGTCTGCTGGACAATCACAGGTGCGCCGATGACACTGGTCACGAACAGTTCAGATTTCACTGCCTCAAGGAAGATTTCTCCTGAGATTACTCTGAAGATTGATGATTGAACACCGATGATCAGCGAACCCAAATCCAGCAGACTGGCCACACTATTAATCTGCCACAGACACAGACGTGTGTTAGTACATCCAACATTATACAACAGATAGTTTCCATACGAATTTAACTGGCAGAGCTGTCTGTGAGCGAGTCAATGAATCACTGGTTTGTTCAACAACACTGATTCACTTAGGAATTAAGCAAGTGACTGTCTTTATGAGTGAGCCAATGAATCTTTGATTCAACAATACGTTTAACACTGATCCATTTCAGGAACGTAAAAAAAAGTCTTTATGATTGAATGAGTATTTGATTCAGCAACATTCATTCAGGAATGAAACGCCACTCAGAGACACGTAAGGTGTTGATTTGTTTGGCTTTGAATCGGTATTGGTGGTGTGTACCTGGTAAACTCCAGATGACAGCAGGGTTTGGATGATCATCATGGCCTGATCGAGGTTCCAGCCCAGTACGAGTCTGAGCACAGAAAGCGTGTTGAGCAGCACGTTCCCTCCGGCACCGCTGATCTGAGCTGTGCTCAAACCCGTGGACGACTGACCCAGAGCCTTGATGGTGTCCACCGTCAGAACCTCCGCGTTACTCGCCAGAGCCGCCGACACCTGCGCGCACACACACACACACACACACACACACACGTCTAGCTTATACAGAGCTTACTTCTGCTGACGTAAACACACACAAACACTCCTGTACGTACTTCAGGTAGAACATCTGTGCAGTTCTGATGGATGCTGGATGAGATGATCTTCAGCTGCTCCGGACTCAGCTGAAGGAAGGAGCTCGCAGGAGCCAAGCAGCGGAACTTCAGAGGAAGACTATAAACACAAGCAAACATTAACCAGCCTTGATCTATTGTTTAGATGGTCCAACAAACGAGTGGCCAAAACCATCAAACCAGCCTTTTCAGAGGGGATTTTTCAAATGATAGTATTGCAAATAAGTGTGTTGTGTGAGATTTGAACTAGCCTTCATTTGATGAAAGCGGCTCATGCTGGATTTAAATGACTTTGACTTTTCATGTACACTATTAAAACTTAAGGTTTTTTATTGGCATTGTTCCATGAAGAACCTTTAACATCCATGGAATCCTTCCATCGCACAAAAGATTCTTTATAATGGAAAAAAGGTTCTTAAAATATTCTTCACACTAAGTAAAGAGTTCTGTTAAGAACTGTTCACTGAAAGTTTCTTCTAAATGGCTTCACTGTGAGAACCCGCTTTTGGAAGCTTTATTTTTAAGAGTGTAGTTCAGTAAGATGTGATTAAGATTGGTTATTGAGAGTGTTGCTGGTGTCTCTCACTAGTAGGCGCTGAAGGACGGATTCATCTCGAATAGCAGAGTCACGTAGTGCTCCATCACGTCATCAGGAACACTGGTCTGAGCGAAGAGCTGCAGGTTATCCAGGTTCACGAGGAACGGCTGAAAAACAAACACGTTTTTGAGTTTGGAACGACATGAGGGTGAAGATGAACTATTCCGTTAAGAGCGAATGGATACCGATGACAGAAAACAGATCTGAGCTCTTCAAGACGTAGCTTGACACACCTGAATTGAGCCAAACTGGAGGAGGTCGTCCAGTGTGATGAAGCTCAAGAAGACGGAGATGTAGTCTGCGAACCAGGTGGTGGAGTTGAGATCCGGGTTGGAGGTGTTATAGCATTTAGGAGTTGAACCTGAAGCTGAGAACACAAAGACAAACACGGCTCACCATCAGACAAATCCTCATTGTTATTAGACATCAGAATCAGTCACGCAGTCGATCAAAGTAACTCACAGGTGTTGAGGTAGACCAGGATGGAACCGTAGATGTCGCTCGGAGAAAACTCGGCTGCACTGTAGTTGTATTTAGCCATCGCTGAAACACTAAACAGAGAAACGCACAGAATCCGTCATCATTAGATGTCTTTAAAGGAAAACTAATTGGTCCAATATGATTCTAGCGTCATTTTGAACAAAATCAGGCCAAAATGAAGTTTATTTGGAGTTTGTTTCTGACTTTGAAACGTTTTAGCCCTAAGCAAAGAACTAAGTCTTTATGCTACTGAAACATATAGTTAAGGTACAGTCACATTAACCATTGCTCTGCGAAATCAATCCATTCATTCTATTAGGAGTCTGTGTGACAGGGAGTTTCATGCTGGTCACTCACAATTACCAACAGAAAGCTGCTTGGGTTGAGAGGGACTTCTGTGTGAGCTGTGCTTCATCCTGTACATCGCTACCCTACTAAGAATAGACAATGGACCTTTTTTGTCAGCAAAGTCTCTCCAGAATTTCTCTACTGTGACCGCACTTTAGGCCTATTTGTTAGATTCTCCCCAACACAACGTAATGTGTGAAACGTGCTACTCACAACTTCTTGAAGGAGAGACAGGAGGCGTTTAGCATGACGTCTGGAGCGATGAACTGTGAGGTGAGGAGAGGCAGGTACTGAACCAGTCGATGATCAAACCACTGATTCACTTCAGACTGGACGTCCACCTTCAGAACCTGAGGCCAGATGCAGGACAACACCTGCCAGGCCAAACCCACGGGCAACAGCGGCTCCTGCGGCACACACAGAGAGATGCTTCTTCATTTACTGCAACCACGTCACAATTAGGACTATGAACCGGTGCTGCTTTGGCCATTTCACAGTAAATGAGAGTAATTCAGAAGCTGCTAAACAAGCAGCTAATATAAGATTATCAGAACCAGATATGATCAGATTTAAATCTAGAGGGTCATTGCATTAGTTTGTAAGTTTTTAAAAGAGTGAAAGATGTCCGTACCGTCTGTAAGTACTGGGGCGTCTTTGGGTAGATTCTGAAAAGCTGGCAGATTTGGGCAACATCGTCCACAGCGTTGGGCCAGTTCAGGAGACTGCTGACCTCCGCTGGAGACACCGACTCCATCAGCTGTGAGGAGACACACATGTCCAACAACAGCAGAACTTACAATACGAAGCGTTAAAGGTGCGCTTCGTGATTTGCTGCACATTTGAAATGTTATTCTCTAAAGCAATGGTTCTCAATCTTTTTGACTCCCATTCAGAGGCTTCCCTTTAATTCTAATCTATGGACTGTTAAGTCATCTTATTGAGAACCACTGATTTACAGAAATGACCATAACCTTCAGCTATTGTCTCATTCATGGACTCTATCATTGGATCTAATCAGTAATCGGCAGATGGAGGCGGTCTGGCGTCTCTGACCTCTGGCACGCGAGCCGGCGGCATCAGCGACAGGAAGGTGGTCAGATTGGGGAACTGGAAGCTCATGAAGGAGGACGTCAGGAAAGCGTAGTAGCTCTGGTTAGCATAGCAGCGCAGCGGGGCGGGGCCTGTGGAGACAGAAGGATGCTGGGTGAGTGGATGGAGTGATGAATACATGTATAGATGGACGGATGGATGGACACCTGTGAGAGAGCCGAGGATCAGCTGGTAGATCTGATCTTGTGTCGCCGGCTGGAAGGTGGAGCTGGACAAGTTCAACAGCTGCACCCTGGAAGATTACGCCTGCTGGCTGATGGGACAGGGTCGCTGCAGGACGACGCTGAAGTAGGACGTCACATGTTGGACGGTGATGTTGGCTATGAAGGACGGCAGTATGTTCAGGATCCAGGTTTGCAGATCAGCGTCTGATGACGTGGTCAGATTGGCCCTGTTAAACACCTGCTGCAGAAACACCTCCTGCACGGGGGATGGGAGAACAACGCCCTGCATCTGACAAGACAGAGACCACAGCCAATCAGAACACAGAAACACCTCAGACAGCCAATCAGATCACAGATAATCCACAAACGGCCAATCAGAACCCAGATACTTCACAAACGAATAATCAGAATACAACACTTCACAAACAGCCAATCAGATGAGATACACCCCAAATGCACACTCGGATCTAGGGCCGAAACTAACGATTATTTTGATAATCAGTTAGTTAACTGGACAATTGATTCTTTGAATAATCGATTGATTGGATAAAATCCATATTACTTAATTTCATTTATTGTGGAAAAAACATGTCATTCCACATTCATGCAGCACAAATGACACAGAACTATGTCTTCAAATGAATGATTCTTTTTTAAACAGTTAATTGGACTATTGTTTCTGCATAATAATAAATTAATTGGATAAAAGGCGAATTTTTTTTTCATTTACTGGAAAAACAAACAAACATGTTATTCCACATTTATGCACTACAAATTGCGAATCAGAGCTAGGGCTGCAACTAATGATTATTTTGATAATCGATTAATCGACCAGTTGCATCTGTGAATAATCTACTAATTGGATAAAAAGACAGATTTTATTTTCTTTATTTTATTGAAAAAAAACAAAAACATGTTAATCCACATTCATGCAGCACAAATGGCTGTTCAGAACTAGATCTGCAACGTTTCTTTTTGATAATCGATTGTTTGGCCAATCAGAACCCAGATACACCACATGCAGCCAATCAGAGAGCAGAGCATCTGAGCTGTGACTGGCTGAGAATATCCATGTTCCATGATGAATAGTATTGGTCAGGGGAATGTGTGTGTGTGTGTCACCTGTAGCGTAGCGGAGAGGGATAAGAAGAACGCTGTGAACTGAGCGTCCGGCACGTAGAGCAGCAGATTATTAACCGCAGCAGCACTGGACAGGAATCCAGGAGTGCTGGAAACCTCCACTAACTGCCTCAGGCTCAACAGACTCAGAGTGTCCAACTGCACACACACACAGAGGAGCACGTCAACACACGCATCTGTACAAGCCAAGTGTGTGTGTGTGTGTGTGTGTGTGTGTGTGTTCATACCACACTGAAGCTGGGGTTGAACGTCTGCAGGTCGGTGACTGTGGTGAAAACAGAGAAACGTCCAAAGCTGCTGATCAGCCAATCAGAGCTGCTCTGAGAGACGTTCACACACCCTAAACACAGAGCAACACGTCACAGCTGAGCATTCGCTACAGATCCCTGTGTGTGTGTGTGTGTGGGTGTGTGTGTGTGTCCAACCTGCAGTGCTGTTCTGAGAGAGGAAGACTTTGATGAAGTCAACGTAGACATTAGCTTGTGTATCGGTGGACATGATGTCAAAACTCTGACTGAAGCTCTCGACACTGTGAAAGAGACCAAATCTCAGAGATGCATCAACATATGACGTGTGTGTGTGTGTGTGTGTGTAACTCACACACTCCTGTAGGTGTCACAGCTGAAGTCTCTGGTGGACAGACAGGACAGGAATGTCTCGGAGGCGTAGGGTAAAAATGGGCGGAGCCTGGAGTCAAACCAGCGCTGAATGAACGAATCATCTCTCAGATTGGTGGAGCTGAAGGAGCTCAGAGTGACTTCTCCAATCACATTCAAGAATGACACAGTGGGGCGGGACTTATTCAACCTCTGACACACACACACACAGTTCAATGTTACTTTCTCGTTTCCTTTGCATTCACAAAAATGACGTCTTAGTGTTGAACAAAATGCATGAAAAAAGATGCATTTCAAATGTATCTGGATTGATGTAGATGTAGCCTGAATTGCATATAATTGGACAGAGGCGACAGTGCTGTCGTGTACCGTGTGGGCGAGCAGGTCGAGCGCTGGTCCCAGCACAGGGTTGACCTTCTGCGTGAAGAGTTTCCACGCCTCCTCGGACACGCTCTCATTCCCGTTGAGACCGCATGACAACACCGTCGCCAGGTGCTGCGAGCTCAGATCTGTCAACTGAACACACACACACTAAACAAATGTTTACAGAGACAGAGTGTGTGTGTTCACACGGTGAGCGTGATTTGACCAAGTACAACATGTTCCTGGATCAACATTCCAATCAACCAATCAGAATTGAGAGATAACTTTTCAGGAAATGTCAGTTTTAGGCTTGTTAATCAGCTATCATTTCCCTCTGATTTTAGGAATAAATTATGGGTAAGGTTAGGTTTAGGGGTAGGGATTGGGTTAAGTCTGTATTTTGGACAGTAATGTTGATCCAGGAACATGTCTTACTTGTCCACACGTACACGGCGACCGTGTTCACACGTCTGTGTACGGTGTGTTTCACGTACCTCTGCACAAGCGTACTGTGTGATGCTGAAGTCACAGAGCCGACTGCCATCATGAGACGAGCCGAGATAAGCCGACAGACCAGAGCTGTAACACACACACACACACACTTACTTATGAGTATGACAGGTACACTTCAAACAGCCGATCAGAACACAGATATTCCGCAGATGGCCAATCAGAACTAGGGCTGACTAATGATTATGTTAATAATCGATTAATCGGCCAATTGTTTCTGCAAATAATCAATTGAAAGCATGGCTCTTTTGAGTTTTTTGCTCTGAGAAATCATCTGAAGATTATTGAAGTTGTTTCACCTGTTGCTGCTCCTGCAAACTGTTGTTTCTGAGAGAGAGACAGAGAGAGAGAGACATCCGTCAGCTCACATAGCACACGATTACAGACAGAAATAACCAAACTAAACAAACAGGCCACTCAGAGATGATCACTAACCGTTCACTGGTGTGACGCCACACTGGAAGAGACAGAAGAGACACTTGTGAGCATCACATGAACTTAAATCATCAGCATGCTTTTAAAAAGAGTACTGATTATGCAAATAATGTAATTCAAATAACATACTTAAGTGCAAAGTCAATGCAATGTTTTCAGAAACTTACGTACTTGTGTAACAATGTACCTGCAGGTTATTTCCAATTAAATGAAAATGCATTACAGTTTAAATTTCTATTAAATGCACTAGTTGAACTTAAGTGTACTTTTTGACCCACTTAAATGCATCTTTATATGTAGTTTCATTATTACTTTCACTGTCTTTGAAATATTGTTAAAGAACTGCTGAATTTATGATAAACTAAAATACAATTCAATGTCATTTCCATTCAAACTTGTGTTCATATATTTAAATATATTTGTAATGATGAAGCTGCAATTAGTTAAATTAAATAACACAAAAATTACAATCCAGTACTTTACAAGTGCTTTAGCATGTTAGTCAGCACATCAAAATAAGTGTACTTCTTTAAAACACGACAAAAGATTATTAAAACATAGTGACTTGAAATGCCCTTTTAAATGTACTGTAAGTTTTAGTTTACAAATTAAAAGTTTAAAAGTGTACTTAAGTGTGTCGAGAAACATAGTCTTGAAATTGTCTCTCTTTAAGTACAGTCTTTTTAAATAGACTTTTAAGACTTGAAGTACACTACAAGTGCACATTCAATACAATAAAGCACTTAAAGTCTTTTTCACCAGGGCACCTTCAACACTCACCTGTCCGCTGGAGCTCACACAACCTGAGACAGAGAGAGAGAGACTCATGAGCGTGCCGTGTGTGTGTGAGTGTGAGTGTGAGTGTGTG
>NW_015546224.1:0-8664 GCF_001515605.1 Sinocyclocheilus anshuiensis | reverse complement strand
TGTGTGTGTGTGTGTGTGTGTGTGTGTGTGTGTGAGTGAGTGAGTGAAGCACATCCTGTAACGTTTGATATAAGTCAGGTGAATATGTCTCACGATAGTGAAAGTGCTCTGGTCTCACCCTGCGGCACGTTCTGAAGAAGAGCTGATTTACTCCTCAGAATCACTGACTCTAGATCCACCAGCACGCTGACCATCAGATGATCCAGACGGTGGAAGCTAGCAAACAGACGGACAGACAGACGCGTGAGCACGAGACCGTGAGATTCAGCACACCAAACACATGACGACACTCACATGATCTGATATGACGTGCAGGAGACGTTCCTCTGTCAGAAAGAAACACGTCTGGGTGTCAATGGTGGGACAGCAATGAGAAACAGATGCAAAAGTGCATTGAAAACTCTTTTACCATCTTTGATGACTCCACCATGATAGGAAGCGTGGAGAGGATCCTCTCTTTCTGTGGAGACGCGGTCAGGTGATCGAACACGGCATTGATGACCACACTTTTCTCTGGAAGACCAGGAACGTCATCAAACATCAGCCCAACCAGCTGCTCTGGAGAGAGATAGAGCAGGCCGCTCATCTGGAAACAGAGAAGAACGCAAGCAAAGACCAAGTTAAAACTCTTCCACACTTCAAGAACAAGAGGAAGCTTGTTTTCCAGTAAAATATCTTGAGAAGCAAAACTGTGGAAGATACTGTATCCTGTTCTAAGAGAATCTTGAACTAAATGTCTTACTTGTGCTAAAGTCAGCACGCAAGGAAAATTCACCTCATTTTCTAAATGCAAGTAATAGACCTTATTGTGAGCAATTCATCTGTACATACATTTCACTTATTAATAACACAGTATAGATTAATCAGAATGTCATAACTGGATCTTCCAGTGAAACGTCAGATTTCTCCAATCATTTAATCCACTAAAACTCCGCCCCTTTCTTATGATCTACTGCAAGATTGCATTCAGATCCGCCTCCATTTTGAAGAGCCACGCCCACATCTAAACATACAATCAGCAACTGACACACAGGCTGCGTCCGAAAGCCTAGGCAGCTGACTTGCTGCCTCATCAGGCAATGACATTGCAGGCAGCGTTTTTGCACGAAGGCACCTCATGAAACTGATTTCGGACAGGCTTCTGAGGCAGCGTAACGGTTTAATGATCTACAACAAAATAGAATGAGTTTTGATGATAACTAAATGAATATTTAAGTATTATAATACTGATTTCTCACTAGAAATAACATCAAAAGTGCAAAAAGTTAGTCAGAAACATTACATTTAAACACAAACTGACCACCAAACGCAACTTTCAGTATGCCATCTTTATTTTTTATCTCAACCGTCACGGAATGGAACGCACAGGATTGTGGGACTTCAAAGGCAGTGAAGGATACATCTATGCTGCCTTCAAAATTCGATCAGAAGAAGGAACCTCCGGAGACAGGAAGTGAAGCAGAATTTGGATTCAGACGTGCCTTGATGCCTTCCTGACTCCGAAGGCAGCATTTTAGAGCTTTCGAACACAGCCATAGAATCAAGCCCCGCCTTAAACCCCGCCCCTGCAATCTCATGCTCCATCTGCATACAAATGTGAGAGCCACGCCCACATCAATGTATCAGTTTATGCTTCAAACAAGAAAAACGCCTCAGTATCTTACCCAGGTTTGCTTCTCAGGTAACACTACCATGTTTTAGAGTAAATCCTGATGAGTGCAGTGACTGTTTGCGGTGTAAACGTGTTTTAGTGACTGTACCGGGTTGAACTGTGGGTTGAGCGAGATCAGCTGATTCAGAGGAAGGAGAGCAGAGAACTGGCCGAAGTTACTGATGAGCCACTGAGAGCTGTCGTTGGACACACACGCCGCACCTGAACACACACACACACACAACATCACAGCAGTACAGTGTTAATGATGAGCTAATCTGACCCAGACAGATGAACGACACACAGAGGAGCATCTGATCAGTACCTGCTCTCGAGAGGAACGGCACGATGAAGTGTGACACGGCTGTTCGGCGCTGAACGTCATTCATACGGAAAAATCCTGCATCGAATGCTCCAACCCTTCAACACACACACACACACACACACACACACACACACACACGTCAATATCACAACACTCAGACTCCAAATCTAATCTGATTCACTGATATTCAGATCCATAAAACACTGAGCTATTCACACACTGCTCACTCAGTATGTCTGACTGGTTTTAAATGTTTAAAGAGAAAGTGATGAAGATCTGGGCCGTTTACACTGTCTGGAAGCTCTGGCAGCTGAGGTTCTGGCTGCGCAGGCACTGCAGGAACATCCCGGACGCGCTCGGCAGGAACGCTCGCAGGTGTTCATCAAGCCACAGCGCAGAGGCGCTCTCATCTGAGAATCTGTCCAGCCGCAGCTCCTGCAGGACATCCAGCACCACTGAAGCAGAGCCGCTGCTCCACCACACCGACTACACACACAGAAGATCATCAGCACCAGCACAAGGAATCAAACATACAGCAGGCCTGCTCTCAATCTCCGGTCATGGTTCAGAGTGAATAAATGCAGGATTTCTGCTGTTTACTGTCACTTTGAGTCGCTCAGTTCCTGTTTTCATAAAGCATTGATAAAGTGTTTTATGACTGAGTGATTCTGAATCTCTGCTAGTTTAGTGTCATTGATATACTATTACAATTTCGAATTTGTTTTTATTTTGAGATTTTCTGTTTTTCTTTTAATTTCAGTTTAGTAAAGTTTAGTAATTTAGTAAATTGTGTGTTTATGCAGTTTTTTCAGTTTATAACTAAACTAAAATAAAATTGTTGCCCTGGCAACTACAGTAGGTGACATAAAATATTTTTTAATAAAATATTTTATTTTTATTTATTTCAATTTTAGTTTTTTTTAGTTCGATTTTTAACATTTTTATATTTTATTTTATTTAAGTTTATTTCAGAAACTTTTAGTTATTTTACTACCTCAAGTTAAAATAAACAAATGTTGTTTTGGCAACTAGGCGAAATAATTTTATTAATATTTTATTTCAGTTAATATTTATTTTATTTCAAGTAACAAACGTGTGTTTGGTAACACTTTACAAGGTTCCATTTGTCTTGTTAGTTAACAAGAACGATCAATGGAAAACATTTCTAAAGCATTTATTAATCTTAGTTAGTGTTAATCTCAACATGTACTAATACATTTTTAAAATCAAATGTTGTATGTTTTAATATTATTACCTGAACTAACAATGACCAGCTGCAAAGTTCAATAAATACTGTAACAAATGTATTGCTCATTGTTAGTTAATGTTAGGTAATACACTAACTACTGTTAACTAATGGGACCTTATTGTAAAATGCTGCCATGATTTTTTTATGGTTTTATTTTAAGTTGCAGTGTGTTCTGAATCAGAAGCGCATACAGACAGAAATGAGTCTGTCCTGTACCTGGTTGGAGAGCTGCTCGAGGGCGATGTCCAGCAGGTGTGAGACTCTGGTCAGGAAGAGTTTCCAGCTCTCAGCTGAGCTCATGTCATCATCAGACAGGTGAGAGTTCAGTAGTGTGACCAGATACTCCACGCTCACATTCAGCACCTGAACACACACATGAACACACCACAACACACCTGTTTACACCACCGTTTCACATCTGATTACAGAGCTGCATTTTGGGATATAGACTCATGTGTGATTACCGGGGCGCATGCATGTGCTGCAATACTGAAGCCACAAACCCGTCCTTCGTTCAAGCACTGCTGTGCTGCAGAACTGGACAGAGAGGACACAGTTAGTCAAAGCTGGGAAAAACAAAAGAGGAAAATGAAGCTTTACGCTACCTGTCCACTCCACTGCACACCCGAATCTCTGAAACACACACAAAGAGAGCAAAACATCAGTATTGCACACTCATATATGATCATGAAATAATAGCAGTACTTTTCCTCTTTCACTTTGGACAGAAGCATCTGCTAAAAGCATGAATGTAAATGATGGTGATGGACAGGAATCACTGAATACCGTTGAATGGAGTCACGGCACACTGCAGAGGAAAAGACAAAAGCGGTGTTAAATGTACACAACAGACTAAAATTATTGTTTCGGATTCTGTAAGAGTAAAAATGAAAGCGATTAATTTAAAATGACAAACACACCTCATTCACGACTGGGAGAAGAGCGCAGTCTGTGAGAACAGTCAAAAACAGCATTAATAAGGAACAGGAGAAAAAAACATAACGGCTGACTGAGAGACGGATGAAACGCCGCTGACCTGCAGGAGCCGTGCGGCTGAACTTATAAACGCTCGCCCAGATGACGGGCTCCAGATCACCCGCTCCTGAGCTCAAGATCTGCTCCAGCCTCGTGAAGCTGATTCACAACAGAAGTAGTCAAGAAGATGTGGTCAATAATGCAACTGAATCTGATGGGTATTAATCAACTAACACTTACATTATCTGGTTGGTTTGACAGCTGAGTGGACTCTACAAAAGAAAACCATAAGAAGTCATGTATTTATTTCCATGCAGTGGAATAGAACTCTAAGCAGCAATAACAGGGTGAGCGCAGTAGAACATTTACATTTAGTCATGTAGCAGATGCTTTTATCCAAAGTGACTTACAAATGAGGACAATGGAAGCAATCAAAATCAACAAGAGAGCAATGAGATGCAAGTGCTATAAAAAGACTCAGTTAGCTTAACGCAGTACACGCAGCAAGGTTTTTTTTTTAATTATGTAATAAATAAAAAGAAAACAGAATAGAAACAGAATAGAGCAAACTATTGTTAGAGGCCATCTTTGCTTTTGTTAATTGTATAATCTCAACTCAACTTTTATTTATAAAGCACTTTCAAAACCATAAAAATGGAAAAATGGTATAATAAATAAAAAGAAAATAAATAGACAGAATACAAAAAGAATAGAGAAGCTAGTGTTAGTTTTTTTTTTTTAGTGCAAGTCTAAAAGAGACATGTTTTTTTATTTTATTTTTAAGAATAGAATCAGAATAGAGAGTGCTAGAGTTAGAGGGTCAAATAAAGATGGATTTTAGCCGATTCTTGAAGATGGGATTGAGTTGGGCAGGTCATTCCACCAGGAGGGAACAGTTCATGTAAAAGTGAAAGTGATTTCGTGCCTCTTTGAGATGGCACAATAATGCGTCGTTCACTTGCAGAATGAAAGCTTCTAGAGAGCACATAACTCTGAAGTAATGAAATTAGGTAAATGGGTGCAGAGCCAGTGGTGGTTTTGTAGGCAAACATTAATGCCTTGAATTTAATGCGAGTAGAACAAGCATTATAAACACGATTGAAAGCTTAATAAAACACTATGATGATACAATGGGATCAGTTACAGATGAATTGCAGAAATGTTTGTTTGCAATGTCAAAAACGAAAAATAACATAAAATAAAATAAAAAAATAGAATGAAATTCATATAAGTACTAGTGTAATTCAATAGAGCATTGCGTTTCTACGTCATTGGATCAAAAGATAAAATGAGTAACTTTGAGCTGTTGTTTCCACTACTGAATTTGAGATACAGACCCCGCATTTGGCTAGATAAATGTTAAGACCCTCTGAAATGAGGGTGCCAAATTTCAACTTCCTAATATATACACAGTTCTAGAAACTGCCAAAGACCTCCAGCCTTATCTTCTCACCGTTATGGAGAAAATATACAAGAGCTCAAGAACATCAGGAAGTCCTCGCTCCACAGGAGACACGAGCAGATGATCAAACACTGTATTGATGATGACATTCTGTGGCACACCAGGTTGAGTATTAACAATCAGTCCAACCATCTGCTCTGGAGTGAGATTGTCCAGGGTCTCCAACTAAACACACACAGAAGAACAAGAGAATTAAAGTGAAGGATAAGGAGACGTTGGTGTTATTTTTATAAATCTTCTTTGATGAAATCACATGTGAAGATGTGGAGACATACGGGATCAAAGAGTCCGTTGATGGAGAGCAGATCTGTGAGAGACACATACTGAGAGAACGGGCCAAAGTTCTTCTGCAGCCACTCAACACTGTTGTTAGCAGTCGACACACAGCCCGCATCTGACACACACAACAGACACAGTGAAATCACCTTCATGAACTCCAGAACCTTCATATGAAACATCTGTGAACCTCCCCATGAAGACTGAAACATCTGTGAACCTGCACCTCACCTGTTGTGTTTCTTCTGAGGAAGGGCAGGATGAAGAAGTTCACCATGTTTCTTCCTTGAGACTCATTGACGAGTGTGACCTCTGACAGACTGAGAAATGGTTGAAAATAATATTGAACAAGCATCTTATCAGCTCATGACTGTCTTTAGCTATTGTTGAGGACATCTTTTCTTACATGTGCTGGTAAGTTTGGCAGCTGAGGTTTTTGCTGCTAGTGCACTGCAGTAGGGATGATGACGCAAACGGTAAAAACGGCTTCAGATATTGACCCAACAACATGCTGATGAAAGGGAGGTCTCTCCATTGGTCAGGACTGATGCGCTCTTGTCTCAGCTCTCCAATCACATCCAGCACTTGGGACACGACATCACCTCTGATTGGCTGAGACTGATGATGTAATGAGGAGGAACTACTGTCAGATTCCCAGTCAATCTAACACTGAACACTAGAGGACAGATGTACAAGGCTCATTTACCATATTTGCTGCTGCGCTGGAGAAGATGACGAGGGCTTCGTCCAGAACATCATTTGCTTTGGTGAAAAGCAGTTTCCAGATCTCCTTGGAGTAACTGCTGCTGCTGGATAGTTGACACTTCAGGAGTCCAGCCAGGTTTCCAGCAGTGAAGCCTGTCAGCTACAAACACAGAAGATTTCATCAGTGGACATCAACGTTCAGGAAATATTATGCTGATTCCAGAAACTGCTGCACATTTGGAGGGACACAGATTCCCAGACAATCATCAACATCAGCTCATGTGAACTGAGTTTTCTGTTCATGGTCTTCTTACCGAAGAGCAAGCGTACTGCTGCAGGTCCACACTACAGGGGGCGCTCACGAGTCCAGCGGACAGGAGAGTCTCGTTACTGTGGGACACATCAGAATTTCATGAGCACTTCCTGTCTCACAGATGATGTCACAGTAAAAGTGGAGAAAAGAGTGTTTGCTCGTACCTGTTGACTCCTGAACAAACTCTGGTAGCTGTTAAATCCATCAGAAAACATTGATTAGTGCTACTGGATTTCATTTACATCTCAGTACAACACCCGTAAATCACAATGCAATTCTCATTTAAGCCAATCCACATGAAAAGACGAATCCCTTAGGCATCAGAGTAGTGTTTGATGGAGAGACATTGAGAACAAATGTGTAAATTTTACCATCCGTGAGATTGAGAGCAGGTTTTGAAGAACATCAGGAAGTCCTCGCTCCACAGGAGACACAAGCAGATGATCAAACACTGTATTGATGACGACTTCCTTCTCTGGAAGACCAGGTAGATCGTCAACCATCAGTCCAGCCACCTGCTTTGGAGTGAGATTGTCCAGGGTCTCCAACTAAACACACACAGAAGAACAAGAGAATTAAAGTGAAGGATAAGGAGACGTTGGTGTTATTTTTATAAATCTTCTTTGATGAAATCACATGTGAAGATGTGGAGACATACGGGATCAAAGAGTCCGTTGATGGAGAGCAGATCTGTGAGAGACACATACTGAGAGAACGGGCCAAAGTTCTTCTGCAGCCACTCAACACTGTTGTTAGCAGTCGACACACAGCCCGCATCTGACACACACAACAGACACAGTGAAATCACCTTCATGAACTCCAGAACCTTCATATGAAACATCTGTGAACCTCCCCATGAAGACTGAAACCCTGCACCTCCTGCACCTCACCTGTTGTGTTTCTTCTGAGGAAGGGCAGGATGAAGAAGTTCACCATGTTAGACTCATTGCCATGAAGACTGAAACATCTGTGAACCTGCACCTCACCTGTTGTGTTTCTTCTGAGGAAGGGCAGGATGAAGAAGTTCACCATGTTTCTTCCTTGAGACTCATTGACGAGTGTGACCTCTGACAGACTGAGAAATGGTTGAAAATAATGTTGAACAAGCATCTTATCAGCTCATGACAGTCTTTAGCTATTGTTGAGGACATCTTTTGTGCTGGGTGCTGGTAAGTTTGGCAGCTGAGGTTTTTGCTGCTAGTGCACTGCAGTAGGGATGATGAGGTAAAAACGAAAAACGGCTTCAGATATTGACCCAACAACATGCTGATGAAAGGGAGGTCTCTCCATTGGTCAGGACTGATGCGCTCTTGTCTCAGCTCTCCAATCACATCCAGCACTTGGGACACGACATCACCTCTGATTGGCTGAGACTGATGATGTAATGAGGAGGAACTACTGTCAGATTCCCAGTCAATCTAACACTGAACACTAGAGGACAGATGTACAAGGCTCATTTACCATATTTGCTGCTGCGCTGGAGAAGATGACGAGGGCTTCGTCCAGAACATCATTTGCTTTGGTGAAAAGCAGTTTCCAGATCTCCTTGGAGTAACTGCTGCTGCTGTATAGTTGACACTTCAGGAGTCCAGCCAGGTTTCCAGCAGTGAAGCCTGTGATCTACAAACACAGAAGATTTCATCAGTGGACATCAACGTTCAGTAAATATTATGCTGATTCCAGAAACTGCTACACATTTGGAGGGACA
>NW_015546223.1:411-823 GCF_001515605.1 Sinocyclocheilus anshuiensis | reverse complement strand
CATGTTTGGATGCATGCATACTCACGCTAACACACACACACACACGTGGAGACGTGCTGGTATCGCGTTTGGTCTCGTTCTGTATCGCGTATCTTGTCAGTGTCTGCGCTTGCTTGGCCATTTGTTGCAGAGAAAATAAGGAAAGTGTGTCCAGCTGAATTAATTTAATATTTTGTTAGACGGGTATAAAAAAGCTTAGTTTACCGCAACAGCGGTCGCGGCAGCCGTCGCGTGAAGGCCTCCTCGTGGTAAGACCGAAGAGTGTAAAGGCCATTGACTCTACCGTGCGAATCCACCGGGCAGGGACACCGGTGGCAAAGGATAAGTATCGCTTTTTATTTCTCCTCTTTCCTATTGCTTGTTTCGCTTCTGTTTCAGTTTTTATAACCATTTCTTACTATGTGTCAGTAAG
>NW_015546223.1:0-214 GCF_001515605.1 Sinocyclocheilus anshuiensis | reverse complement strand
TTTATTAAGTTTTTAGTTTTATTTAATTTGAGTTATTTTAATACTTCAACAAACTAAATGGAAATGATATAATATATATACTGAATTTATAAATGTTTATGTACATATACAGTATATATGTATGTGTGTGTGGTTGTACATACACATATAATGTAGTTAGTTTTTTGGTGTTTTTTGGCTTAGTGTTATGTTAGAATCATTATTATACTCTTAT
>NW_015546222.1:618-874 GCF_001515605.1 Sinocyclocheilus anshuiensis | reverse complement strand
TTCTGTTGTAAATAAATCTTAACCAAAGATTCCTAATTGCATCTAGTTCCAGAAGGCCAAATTTTTGCACTGTGCACTGAAACACACAGCGTCTCCCTGACATGGCTGCATCAACACTAACTGCGGTTACTGAAACCACGCCTTCTTTCTTTGCGTGCACATTTGGGCACATTAGGCAAAGATTTCCACATAGTGAGGTAGATATGTGGGGGCGTGTTAGAACGAGCCGTTTTAGGGGGGCGTGGCAGAGTCTTAA
>NW_015546222.1:0-501 GCF_001515605.1 Sinocyclocheilus anshuiensis | reverse complement strand
CTTTATGCACCAAGAGCTTGTAACACTCCAAAGAGAAAGGAAAACTTGAAATCGCATCATATGACCCCTTTAGCCCTTTTCTTTATTTAAAGACTAAAATGTGAGGTTTACCTTTTTATGAAACATTTTCAAAGCTTTATTTGAATATTTACATTAGATATTTGAACATGCTATTAGATGAACTGTTGTCAGTCATGTTGTCATTTAAAATCCGGACATTATTGGTAATGTTATTGTTTTAGTGATTATGCAAACAAAAAGTCATTTTATTTGTTGTTTGTTGATTTTTAAATATAAAACTTGGTGAAGTGATTTATGTGTCGGTACTTTTTTTGACATCTCTCCAGCACATTTTAACAATACCGTGATAATACTGATAGCCGTGATAATTTTGGTCACTATAATCGTGATAAGAAATTTTCATACCGTTACATCCCTAATATTAGGGGGGATGGCGTTGACATCATCATCAGTGTCGGTACTTTCGTCATCCTCCATCAG
>NW_015546221.1:394-555 GCF_001515605.1 Sinocyclocheilus anshuiensis | reverse complement strand
CTACTGTGTATAGACCACCAGGGCCGTATACAGATTTCCTAAAAGGATTTGCAGATTTCCTCTCAGACCGATTGGTTACTGTTGATAAAGCGCTAATTGTCGGAGATTTTAACATTCACGTTGATAATACAAATGATGCATTAGGACTTGCGTTTACTGAC
>NW_015546221.1:0-149 GCF_001515605.1 Sinocyclocheilus anshuiensis | reverse complement strand
ATCGTCCGGGCAGAACTATTGTTCCAGCCACCAAAGACAGATTCACAAATAACCTGCCTGATTTATCTCAACTGCTTTCTGTACCCATAAATATACATGAACTAGATGAAATGACTAGCAGCATGGGCACTATCTTCTCTAATACATTA
>NW_015546220.1:486-851 GCF_001515605.1 Sinocyclocheilus anshuiensis | reverse complement strand
TTACTTTTATAATTTTTTTGTTTGTTTGTTTTGTTCCCTTTTTTTGTTTTTCATCATGTTTCTCTCGCCCTCTTCTTTCTCACTTTACCACTCACTTATTTAAATTTAGTTTAAACAGTGTTTGAATTCAAATTTAAAGTTAATTTCTGTATTCTAGCCATTTTTGTTCACCTATAGGTAACACTCCCTCTAGTGCTTAGTTGGTGAAGTGACAGTTGCCTCCACGGCGGATCACAGTGAGCTGCCACGGGATCCAGACTGAATCACCTCAATCCATCACTAAGCCTAGCCATAGAATACTGACCCATCCAGCTAGCGAAACCCCAAAATCAGGTTGCTCCTCAATCTTTAAGGTAATTAGCCGA
>NW_015546220.1:0-101 GCF_001515605.1 Sinocyclocheilus anshuiensis | reverse complement strand
ACGGCCGAGATAACAGGTGTCTGGTCTACACTCCGCTAACTGTTTACTGTTAGTAAACTCATCAAACAGACTGTGCATAGAACATATAATTACTATAATTG
>NW_015546219.1:1313-1589 GCF_001515605.1 Sinocyclocheilus anshuiensis | reverse complement strand
AGCCAGATCGGACTCGCTGAGCGCTTGTCATATTATCACAAATATGTTTTCAGCCATATAATGCTTATTTTAGGTTTCAGACATTTAAATACACATAGTACTAGCAAAACCACACATTTACAGTTTGTAAAATACACGCTGATGTCTAAGGAAACGGCAATAATGATCCTTACAAATATAATCTGACGACATGTTTTTATTTCATATACAGATTGTGTAGGTAACTATAAAGTTTGCTCTTCTCCCAGTTTACCGGAGACCTACTTTAACGTGTTT
>NW_015546219.1:667-1081 GCF_001515605.1 Sinocyclocheilus anshuiensis | reverse complement strand
AGTTATTTGTAGGTTGATTTTGAGTCAAATCTGGATTAGTCCAGCAGGGCTTCAGACCACAAAACAATAGACCTTGCGAACAACAAAACTTAAATTGATGGAGGGATCCATATATCTTATATGGTCATTAGTTTCCAGTATATCATAGAGGCTTGGGCCGGATGCTTTTCTGAATCCACCTAGCAAACGTTACTCAAGGTCTGCACTCTAAAATTCTATTTATTTAAACAGGAGATAAATATAAATAACAGGCGTTTCGGCTTGCTGCCTTCATCAGTGTGACAAGATCTCAGTAACTCAGTGGCTGCGTCCGAAACCGCCTACTCATTGAGTAGGTACTTAATTTCAATAAGTACTTACATAACTAGCGCTAAAAGAGTAGGTACTCTACAGCCAAATCTCGTTAAGTATGAA
>NW_015546219.1:0-292 GCF_001515605.1 Sinocyclocheilus anshuiensis | reverse complement strand
ACTTGAGTGACAGGTGGATTGCCGCTGCTGTCACCACCGTCGAGCTAGGTGGGCGTGGTTTCAGCAGCCAGCTCCCGCCTCTTTGCCCATATCCGGGAGTGACGCGCGGTGACGCGCTGCCAAGATGGCGACGGCCGGCTCCGCCCACTTTGAGCTTCAAAAACTATCTTCGGAACCCTACGGGTGACGTCACGGACACTACGTCCATGTTTTTATACAGTCTATGGTATGAATGCGAGCCAGGCAACATCCGCCATGTTGACGTTATCATGTGACTTAAGACGTTACAAGC
>NW_015546218.1:0-784 GCF_001515605.1 Sinocyclocheilus anshuiensis | reverse complement strand
TGAAGCATAAACACAGACATCTGATGACACCCATCTTCATGAACAATTACAGGTAAATAACACTAGAGCACATCTAAACATAGTTTGATTTTCTAACAAATACATTCAGAGCAATTAAAGTAAGTAAATTATTAACATGTTATAGTTTCATATGGGCAGTAATTCACAGTGATCATAAAATCTTCTTTAAACAGAAAGAGTACCACAAAGCAACAATGTAATATTTCCAGTGTGTATATATTATAAATCTCTTCATATTTCTGTAGATTTAAAATATCCCACGTGGCATACAGACTAATTATATTAAGTATTTAGCAGTAGCTGTGCTTAATTTTAACCGCGTAAAGTAACTACAACAAATTTGATCTGCGGAAGATACACCTCAAAAGAGAAATAACGTTATAAAAAATAGCAGCAGCATAACTTGATATCGGTCAGCAAACACACAAACAGTGCTGTACTCGATGATAACAAGGCAGAAACGAGCGTATTAAAAGTATAAAGTGTATTTAACAGGTAAATAAGTGAAATACTGTGATCTGCTCTCCTCTCCTCAGAAGACTCGACGCTGACGGAGTGACCGCGCGCTGGTGATGACGTCATCGCCGCGAGGCGGGATCAACGGCAGATCGTCAAAAAAGCGCCAAACTATATTTAAAACGTCAAAACATCTACAAAACAACACGTTAAACAAAAACAAGGGTTACTGACATAGACTAACATTTGAACTAATTTAGATATTTCACACTATTTGCTTAAAGTTGTTTTGTGTTTGATGAGAAAT
>NW_015546217.1:0-808 GCF_001515605.1 Sinocyclocheilus anshuiensis | reverse complement strand
ATTCTAGGAATAATACAATTACAATTACTATACTGTGCACTTACTGGATTTGGATAACTCAAAACAACTGAACGACATGCGTGTGCCTTTCTTGTGCAAGATGCCGGTGATGCAGCCACAGTACTAGACGAAAATTGAAACAGTTGTTATAGCAATTACCAGAAGATGCATAGCTGATAATAAATTGCATCACTGATAAGAAAGGACGCGCGTATTTGTCTTTATATGGGTCAATAATTTACAGCTAACTTGATACATTTACACCTGCGACGATTGCAAACACCAATGACCAGGTATAACACATTCAAAACATTTACACCAGAGCAGATATTTGCGAACAGAAGCTTAGTTATAGTCATAAATACAAGCATGCTTTGTAGGCCTATTATACAATACAAAAACATTTTATATCTGGGAAAATAAATTATTATTGTTAAGCTCGTTATACATCTACATACAGGTGCATCTCAATAAATTAGAATGTCATGGAAAAGTTCATTTATTTCAGTAATTCGTGACATTTAGATGCTGTGAATGAAACTTCATAATGTTTCACTTGATTATACATTTAGTCAGGAATTATAGTTTGGAGAAAGTCTAACTTGTAAAATGTGTACAAGTTATGTGAAAACTAATACAAGTAGGTTAATAAAAAAGACTTACTCGTGTTTATGATCACTGCTGGATCAAGCCGCTGCATTGTTTTTTCCTGAGGTAATCCAAAGCTTCTTGAGGTGAACTCTGTCTTATTCCTCTCAGCGCCACGCGAACAGTAAAATTAAAAAAACTTGAGGTCTTGCTACTTTGT
>NW_015546216.1:21296-26700 GCF_001515605.1 Sinocyclocheilus anshuiensis | reverse complement strand
AACAGATGTCAGAAATTGTAAAAGACTGACATACAATGAACACAAGTATTAAAAGTAATGTGATTCTAAAACATTTTCGAACAACTAATTATTTTTCTGGGTATTAAGGTAATCTTCCCCATTGTCATTACTGGAAAACTGAATTTAAAAAATCCAAAGTTTTTCTAAAATCCTGCAAATGCATAAACTGGGAGGAGCTGGGACCTGGATCCGTGCTGGTCTTGAGAGAACCAACTAATAATTTTTTTTAAGGTAATCTTCCCCATTTTCCATTACTGGAAAGCTGTATAAAAAAAATCCAGGATTTCCAAAATCCTGCAAAAGTATATACTGGGAGAAGTTGGCACCTGGATCCGTGCTGGTCTTGAGAGAATTCCACCATGTGACCAGGCAGGTCTCGCAGCTGCAGGTTGGGAAAGCGATTATTCCGGAAGTCCTCTAATAAGCGGCTACGTCCCGAAGGCATGACATCTGAGCGGCTGTAGCGGGCTCGTGGTGGGGGAAAGAGCTGACTGCTAGAGCTAAAAAGACTGGAGGTACTGCCTGAACTCCTGTATTTGGCTTCTGCTCCCGGTGCAGCCGAAATATAACGACCACTGCCATTGGTCAGACCACCTGAGAAGAGCAGGAGAGAGATGAAAACAGGATTTTGAGTTTAGAGTTTTCTTCGCTTGTATAGTTTCTCCTGCAGAACATGAGCACCACCCCTGGCAGGCATGCCCCACACTTTGAAATCCATTGCACTAAACAAACCAAACCAAACTAAGCTCAAAGACTTTTCAGGGGGCAACAAAATTCTCACATAGCTTTTAAAATGGACCAGTCCATTTGACCTTAGTTTGAGTTTGCTTGTTGTGAAAATTGTTTTCATTTAACCCAAACTGGAAAACAAACCACTGATCTATAATAGACAACTGGATTGCTCATGACATCATAAAAGTGAAGCCACCGCACCATCATATTGGTATTCCTAGTATTCCCATACATTCTATTGTATTAATAGGGAATCATAGGAGTTTAATGAATACATCACATAACGAGTCAGCGTTTTTATATCTGAGGTCTCCCTGTATATTCTTACAACACAAACGTCTTAAGTATGTAAATGGGTATTTGTTTAATGTCGCGAAATACATTTATTTTGTGTTGGATCACTTACATATGTCGGCAAGTGCGCAGCAGACACACACCTTAACAATTTCAATAAATCGCTTATCCTGCCCGAAAAGACCATAAACATTGCAGATCACATCTAAAGTAAAAAATAATTTACATACACTTAGTATTACAAAATTATATTACAAAACTAATCCTGCGTGACTGATGCACTTCAGATCGGGCAGTTTTAGGTCAAGGTTTTGGCTGTCAGTCAATAGCCTCTTTTCCACTGTCGGGCCAGTGCGAGCCAGTGCTTTAAACGGGCCGGGCCGGTCGGGGCTAATGGCGCTTTTCCACTGCGTGGTATGACTCGGCTCGGCTCAGTACGGCACGGCACGGCTCGGTTCGGCTCGGTTAGCGTTTCCACTGCAGTTTAGTATCGCTTTAGAGTGGGCGGGATTATTCACATGTCGTTATAGTTGCGCCGCCTCTATTGCCGCGACTCCTAAAAAACGTTTTCATTCCGCATTGCCCCATCAAGCTCTCGCTGGATCCGCTCCTCTGCTATCAACGAGTCTGTACTTCCTCAACTGGGGGAACAGCCACTTTTTGGTTGTTAAAAAAGGTGCGCTCGTTCAAAACAGTTGCATTCAATCCTTCGCTGGCTGTGCTGATTTAAATCTAGCGGTTCTGTTGTGTTTGTGTCGCAAGTTCAGTGACGCAGGTAGTGCAGAAAACTAATAAGAAATAAGTCACTGGAACTAGCGCGATCACAAAACGAACATGATAAAAGCGGCCGTTTGTTTGCATGCTTTGCTAAAGATTTAAATCCAAAAGCATCGATGTTTTACAATAATAAGAGATACATTGATCATATGTATCAGGATTGAAAATTAGTCACACAGAAATAAAGCGGTATGAACATAGCATACCTACTTACTCAGTCGAGTCTGTTACTGTTGATTTGTAGTCACAGTATATACATCACATTTAGAAAGAATGATCATTTCTATATTTTTATAAAAGCTCCCGAACAAAAAACATTATTATATTTTTATGACATAAGCGGAGCTAACTCTCGAGACGAGACTTATGACAGATAAAATGTTTCTAAATAAATACACAATTGTGATAGAGAATAAGAAGCTGACGTCTGAATTGTTCAAGCGGTTGTATTTAACATGTTTACTATGGTAGCCTAACGTTAATGGCTAGCATGCAGTCTTTTGCATCGCTTATAAATATTTCTGCCTTGTATGGTGATCATAATCCACATCGGATCTCAAACAGAAGTTATTTCAAACACTCGCTGCTGTCTGAAAGTGAGTTTTGAGCTAAAATTATTTTAAAAGCCTTTAATGCTGGTGTCAGCTGTTAACTTTATGAAATGATCGCTGGCACTCTCCAGACGTGGAGAAACTCCGCCTTTGTTCATAACCACTCCTCTAGCTGGCCCGCTTTGGTCCAAGGTTTTCGTCGGGCCAAAAAACCCGATAAAAACCCGAGGAAGCACCGACGAGACACGATCAAGCCCCGGAAGTGACAGTGGAAACGCGACTGGCCCTGGCATGCACTAGCACGACCGCTTTTGGCCCGACAGTGGAAACGCGGCTAATGATGCCCTCTGTCAGTAGGGAATAGTAAGATGGCCGCTTGAGCACTTCTGGTAGCTTCACTGTCTGATAGCAGTTTAGAACGCAATGAGCAATTCAGTCATTATATAGATCAGGGAAACAAACTCTGATTTGGATAAATCAGTTGAACTAAGAGATCATACCCAGATGGAGGCTGGATGAGGACCCATGGGAGGAGGGCAGAGAGGGTGGAGGTGTCAGAGGGGAGTGACCAGGCGTCAGTCCAATGGGGCTGGGGGAGGAAGAGTATCCTAGGCTGTTGTAAAAAGATTGGCCAATGGGCGTCAAGCTACTACCACCACCACGCTTATACAGGTCAGAGCTGGCCAAAAGGGAGTCCCGAGGGGTTGCGCAGCTGCTAGTGGCACTTGATACTGTAGGAGTACAAGAGTACAAAAGTACAAAAAGAAAAAGAGAAAGATAAGATCAACTGAGCACAACTGACGAACTGATCTGCCATGACAACCTAATCCATGCGTCTCAAACTCTATTCAGTCAGTTCCTTCACCTAAAGCAAGAGTATTCATTTCTGAAGCTCAGATACTCAATTCCTGCCCATTCCACATCACATCAGGAAAATGTAAAACCAATTTCATAGCTCATTATCAGGGGCAATTCTAGAGTTTGATGATTACAAAGGCACACATACCCCAAGAATTTCACGAAGATACAACAAAACAGCACCAAAACATTCAATTCTGGTTATTTTGGGAGAAGTCTTTATTTCTTAATTAATCATATTCCGTAACAAACATTAAACATGTTTGTTACATAAAACATGCTTGTTACATAAAACTTTTCTTAAATATAAAAATTGGCAATGGTGTGGTTGATGACAAAAACTACATACTGTATATTTATGCATTGGAACTCTGTTTTAGAATTGTAATTTTTAAACAGACTATTACCGTTTTTATTAAAATATTTTTATTAAAATGTTTTGAAAAAACAAAAACATATAATGCATTACATTCCTATTTCCATGACTATAAAACAAGTTTGACACTTAAATTTGATTAATGTATTGATTTTTTGTTTTGTTTTTTCAACTAGATTGTGAAATAATTGATATTCTAATTCTCGATTGTGTAAGCAAATGTATTTTGCGATTTAAATAGCTTTATAACGATCATGTTAGTTGTTCGTGCATGTTTGTGTAAATGCCACACAGTGACAGTCAGAGTGCAACATGCAAATTTATCACATGCCACAAAACAAATACCCATGCTCCTGATGATATATTGAGGTTTTATGAAACAAATCAATCGGTCTGTGTAAGAAACTGAAAATTATTTGCAATATTACCTGTAATCCATAGCCTCAGGTAATGGTGAAATTCGATTCTTTTACATGAACTGGTTCTTTTGAAGTTGAAGTTCGTTTCAATGAACTGGTTCAATCATGCAATGATGCAACATACACGCAATTATATTATTAAAGCACCTAATAATAATGTGAAATATGGACGTTTTAAATTAATTTTAATGCATATAATGTGAACAAACTAGTCTTTAGCAGCCCATCTTTTTACATAATGAGAAACCATTACAACTTTAATTTTGCCCCTTCATTCAAGAAACGGACATCACTCCGTTTGCAGAGGCTGTAGATTACGGATAATAATTTTTAAATAATGTTCAGTTTCTAGTACCAATCGTTTCTCTTCATAATCGTTTAATCTTCATAATCATGTTGTTGAAAACTCTGATAAATGACAAGCGCCGAGTCCATCTCAGGCTCAGTACCAGCTAAAGCACAAAAGCCTATTTAAATTAAACAGTTCATTAAGTTACAAAGTTTAAGAACACATTGATGTAACACAATCAATACGGAACATAAAAAGGGGTTGATTTGACAAATTTTTTTTACTTTGTTAACAGTCACTCATGGATGCAAATGCAAATGGTGCAAAGGGTGCAACAAACCTGAGGAGCCAAAGGCACCAAGTGCAGAGCCTAGCCCAACACCTAGAGATCCACCAGTGCTGCTGAAACCCAGAGAGGTGCTAGGAGGTGCTGTGCTTGTATGAGAGAATAGTGAGCTGCTCTGGGAGCTGGGCACCACTGAGCCAGAGCCATAGAAGGAGTTGGAGGGCAGGCCACTAGAGTGTGGAGGTGGCTGTTGCTGAGGTTGAGGCTGCTGGGGCTGTTGGCAACCCATGGATCGGTACAGACCATTAGCAGGACCAGACATGCTGTTACCAGAACCTGATGCAGATGCAGCTGCAGCTAGACAACAGAGGATGGAAAGAAGTCAAAGAAGAAGGAAAGAATGTAATGAAACAAAAATGTAAATCAGTTTGGTCAACAGAATTTAAAAAAAACATTATTAAATACAAAGTTCCGAAAAGGTTTTCAGTTCAAAAAGAACGCAAAAACAAGCATATTCACCAGCTTGTGCAGCTGCTGGGTTGATGAGGAGAGGGGTTTGGACCAGTCGGACAGGTCCACCCAGGCCAGTGCGAGCTCCAGGACCCATAACCAGTGCTCCAGTCTGATCATAGTAAGCAGCCGGTGCTAGAACTTGGTAACCTGATCAAAACATAACAAACAGGGGTCTGAATCAGTGTCTTTACAAGCTTAAAGGCAAAATAAATAAAAGGTTTTATTTCAGGGTTCCCTCTCCTTTTGGCCCCAGTCAATTTACTTAATTACCTTTTAGTTGTTGATTAC
>NW_015546216.1:20335-21194 GCF_001515605.1 Sinocyclocheilus anshuiensis | reverse complement strand
AGGAGGGGGGAGGAGGGTTAATAAAATTTACAGTTAATAAAATTTACTGTAAAAAATAAGTTGAAAAAAATTGTGAAATCAGCCAGCAAAAAATATTAAATTCACTAAAGACATTAACGAGACATTTAAAGGTGGTGCCCCTATTTTGATCCAACAAGAAACAATTCTATTTTTGGTATTTCTGTCACAGCTACTGACGGATTTTGCTAAAATCTCGTCGCACTTGATAATTAATGATGGACGTGATGGGCATGACAGACTCAAGAACTGCCAAAATGAGCACAAAAGCACTGTGTTCATGCATTTCAGTGATAAAAAGATTTACAAATCAATAAACACAGACAGTTCTGCCTCATTTCAGTTGTGCAAATGTAGGCAGACCCCAGAGAATGTGGCATATTAGTTTCTTTAGCATGAAAAGCAGCTCAATGCCAAGTCCATATGTGTCTGCCTTCAATAATCCCAAACTAGCTAGAAATTGCATGTGAATCGGCATGACCATGAACTTTTCTGGGAGATCACTGGAAGTCGCTGGAACTGTTAATGGCCAAAAACCAGGGGTGTGAAGTAACGAATTACAAATACTCAAGTTACAGTAAGTAGTTTTTTATCAGTAATTGTACTTTTTTGAGTAGTTTAAAAATTGTGTAATTTTACTCCGCTATTTTCCTCCATTTGTGGTCGTTACATGTTTATTTTAATTTTATTTTTATCCATCAACGTGATTGGATAGAGAGTAATAGGTCTCGTGACTTTCGTCAAATCAAATCGTGCATTGAAAACTTTAACCGCCAACTGTTTATCATGGCTGCTGGAAGTGCATTCTTCAAGCATCAATTCAGTCGCATCTTCCTCTAAC
>NW_015546216.1:7499-20030 GCF_001515605.1 Sinocyclocheilus anshuiensis | reverse complement strand
CGCGTGCGTTCTGCAGCAGTCACTTGGATAAGTCGTTGTTGCTTGTTGAACTTGTTGACTTTTGATGAGTTTGAGCACATGATGCGCACTGTGACAAAGTGTGTTGGAAACATAAATTGAGGACCAATCTGCACCTTCCCAAATGGCACCCTAAACCCTCTTCCTCTGAGTCCGCACTTTCGTGACGTAATGCCGCTTTTACTGTCGGGTAGGTATGGAAACATCTCAAGGGCGATTTTTTTTTTTGCGATACACAAACTTATGCGACAATTCGTTTTTTTAGGGATGACGTCATCACGCACACCATTTTATCAGTAAAAGGCTAGTTGGATGGAAACAGACTGGACACAGCAAATTTCGCAAAGTTTTTTTTTTACGCATATTCTCTGTCGATAACAAAACAGCTCAAAAACTGAATGGAAACTTGGCTACTGTATGCGCGTGCTTTCCTGCACGTAAGCTTGCGAGCACCCTTCTGAACACTAAAATGACAAATGGGACACCCTACGGTCTCGTGGACTTAATGGACACACGCACACGGCGGCCATTGTAAGTACATAAGACTGCAAGTGCACATGAAGTGTTCGATTTGGGACAGGGCCATTGATGACCCGTGGCGTTAATATAGGCTACTGCATCTGTGCCAGCGCGTGATGTAATAAAACGGCAGCTCATTAATAAACGTTTATTTTATTTTTTTATCCATTTTATACAATCCGCCTTCATTTAGCAAGTGCATTCGCGTGTAAACAATTTTCAAGTTCAACACTTTTTGTTCCATTCAGTTGTGGATGCTGCTGATTCACCGAGACTCAGCAAAGAGACATGCGTGTGTGTGTGTTTTCCTTTGAAAAAGTTTCCCCAGAAATACTTCGCTATTTAAAGGCACAATATGTAAGATTTTTTTATTCAAATATCCAAAAACCACTAGAACGGTGTTATATATTTTGCTGACTTGTGTACTTACATTATCCCAAATGTTTGGGGAGAAATGGGCTCTCATTTTAACCCATATCATGGTGTGTGATGCTGAACTATGAGTTTCTAATGGTGTTTGTATTTGCGCTGTTTTATCATTAATATTTTATGTGCAACAACAGCATATGCTGTCTCAGTGGCCTTACACATGATTTTAAATCTATTTTTTCAGACTTTATGATTTAAATGGGGATGATTGTACTGAGAATAACTTTAATCTTTTCTTCAACTGAATACTGTTTCCGTGCTGTTTTTATGTATTTTAAAGAGTTGGCAGTCAAAATTAATACTGCTGGATGATAGATATTCTTCATTCTTTATGACAAACAAGATAATGTGAATTACAGAATGTACAACGTTTTTCAAATGTATCAATTGCGGTGTACAGCGTTTATTATGAGGGTGAAGAATTCACAGCTCAGTACTCACTACTCAATACTCATGAGTACTTTTAAATAGGCTACTCTTTTACTCTTTTTTTTGGACAAGTACTTTTACTCTACTCAAACTACATTTTTTGGAAGGTAATGGTACTTTTACTTGAGTATATTTTTTCAGTACTTTTTCCACCACTGCCAAAAACACATTTCCTCAGCTTCCCAGACCACATAAATAAAGCACACAGATGAACGGAAATGAAGCACAGCCTATGATATAAGGAACAACCAACCCAATACTACCTGCAGAAGTTAAAACAGGAAGAAAAGGTCAAACCATAACTCACCTGGCATGCCTGTGAAGGCCAGCGCTGGGTTTGCAGCAGCTGCAGCAAGGGATTCCTGCTGACTCTGTTGGCTCTGGCCAGGGGTCAAAGGTCGCTGATTGGTCCCTGCACGAATCACCTGGATTAGGCGAGGGAAGAGTTACAATGCAACCTCTGCATTCCTCTAAGCTTTACATTCATATAAGATTTCATGCCTAAATGAACTAAAGGAGAAAACGCTCCAAGTTATGAAACAAATGCTCTAACCGAGCAAGGTGTGAAAATGGGGCTGAGCCAAAGATGACTTAAAGGGATAGTTCACCCAAAAATGAAATTTCTGTCATTAATTACTCATCCTCATGTTGTTCCAAACCCATAAGACCTTCATTCATATTCGGAACACAAATTAAGATATTTTTAATGGAATCCGAGAGATCTCTGACCCTCCATAGACAGCAAGGGTCCTACCACGATCAAGGCACAGAAATTTAGTAAGGACATCGGTATAGTCCATGTGACATCAGTGGTTCAAACGTAATTTTACAAAGCTATGAGAATATTTTTGTGCCCAAAGAAAATTCTTCTCCTCATCCCGTCTGCCGTGGCGTGCCGCTGGAAATGAAATGTCCCCAACTAAGCAAGCCAGAGTCGACAGCTGCAAGGAACCAAAACTCCATCGGTGACAGAATGGAGAAAAAACCTTGGGAGAAACCAGGCTCCATTGTGGAGAGTATCAATGCATGCATGTGCTTTACTCTACATGTAAACTACGCATGCACATGCTGTCCTCTGCTCGTAAACAAGGCACGTTCAACGTAAGGAGCAGCACCCACATGTGTTGTTTACATGCAGAGGAAAGCACGCACATGCGTCGTGATACTCTCCACAATGGCGGCACGCCACGGCAGACGGGATAAGGAGAATAATTGTTGAATTAAGTTATTTTTGTTTTCTTTGCGCACAAAATGTATTCTTGGAGCTTTGTGAAATTACGGTTGAACCACTCATGTCATATGGACTATTTTAATGATGTCCTTACTACATTTCTGTGCCTTAATTGTGGTACGACCCTTGCTGTCTATGGAGGGTCAGAGAGCTCTCGGATTTCATCAAAAATATCTTAATTTGTGTTCCAAAGATGAACGAAGCTCTTACGGGTTTGGAACGACGGGTTTGGGTGACTTCATTATAATTACCGTAGTTACTTTTTTAGTTTTCAGAAACTAGTAGTGCCCATAGATTAAATACGTTTTGAAAAACAAAACTAGGGCTGGGCGCCTTTGAACATTTTTGTAAATTATGAGAATGATCTACAAAGACTCTTGTCAAAAAGGTTGAGAACCACTGGTCTAAATCATCTAGGCCAGTGGTTCTCAACCCGCGGGCCGCATGCGGCCCGTCATGAATTCAAATGCGGCCCACCATCCTGAACACAATTTTAAAAATAACTTTCAGTTTTAAAATTCATTTTAGTTCTTACATTAATTTAAAAATGTACTAAACAAATATAAGCTATAATGTTTTAGTTATGTAAAATAATTTTGTTTTTATGTTTTTATGTAAAATAATTTTGTTTTTCATATATTATTTTCAGACATGAGCAGACCTGTAGGCTACTCACATAATTAACGTTTTGCATTTAACGAACACTTACAAGTGTGCACTTTGGCAGAATTAAATTCAAATAGTCATCAGCAGCCATTAATTCGGTAAAATTGAGCATCAGGATGGACAAATTTGTTAAGGGAGAAAAACGAAATGTGAAAAATGCCAGCAAAGGAACACATAAAAACAACAATAATCTATAAGCAGTGAAGGTAGGAGAGTTCTGGACTTTCGGTTTGCCCCGCCACTCACTTGAAGATGTTCGAAAGGAAACACCCATACTACGCAGCAATCATCCTTAATTGCAGAAATGTGGCAAAACATCTCTGGAGAGAACCTCAGATTATTAAATTCGAAAGTGTTTTCCATATGTGGATCAACATAGGTTACACTGGTGAACGCACATTTTCTGCAATGTTGCGCGTCAAGTCACGCTTCCGTGCGCGTCTTACAGACTGCAACTTCATTGTACTGTAACTCCTTTCGAGCGGAATTTCACAAAATTTGTCAGCTCCCGACAGCATCAGGTGTTTTATTAATGGTGAGTATAATTATTTATTTTAATGAATGTAATTGATTAGATAATATATTTAGGCTATATTATATAATATTATAATATATAATATAATATATATAATCTGGTTGGTTTGTATTGGTGACGTAATATGTAAATGATATGCGTGCTGCCCGTGAGACTTGCAGTTGGACCATAGTGCGGCCCAGTGGAAAAAAAGGTTGAGAACCACTGATCTAGGCAAATTAACTTCTGGTTATGTGTTACATATGCATTTAGGTGATGAAGACTGGATATAACAACAGTGTGCATTTTAATGTTTAAAAAAACCTTGTGTGATTCCACCAACATGTCTTACTATATCCATGAGTTTACAAAAAACAAGTGGAATTTATTTTCTGCGGTAATCGACATTATGCCACAATTGTTGTCGATAGCCTTGGTTCAGTACAAGTTAGCGCTATCTATTTATCTCTTTCAAATCCTCCTAAAAGTAATGTAACACAATGAACGAGGCTTAAGGGCCGGTCACACTACACTTTTCAATCCACTGACTTTCATTCTTTTGCATTCAAAGAAGTTTTTACACTGCTCTGCGTTCCAAAGTTCAAGTTTGGTAAACTCTGACCTACGAAATAGTATCACATGAAACCGTGAGACCAACAGAAGATTGATAAGTCACCACATGAATTTAAAGAACATACATTTAAAAACTGCAGCACTGCAGAAAAGGGGAGTACACTGCACTTTTTTACAGTTTGGAATTATTATTGTTTATTGTGTTGAATTTAGGTTTTAAAAAAAAACACTGCGGAGTGTGACGTCATATCACAACCATTGCAGTGTCCAAAGAAATTCTGTATGTTCAAAGTCTAGTGTGACCAAAGCTTTATATGTTGAGATAATGTCATCAACCTGTTGTCCTGGACCCTGACTGGACGCCTGCTGGTTGGCGGAATGACTGGCAGCAGCTGCAGCCGGTTGTTGGAAGAGGTTGGCTGGATACACACCCCACGGCACTCCATAGTACTGAGGAGGGACTACAGCTGGACCTATGGACAAACATGAGCTTTAGACTGAGGACTCCATATTTAAGATCCCAGGATTTTCTATAACATACTTGATATTTATAAAGTGTGTACATGTGTATACCTGCAAGTGTGGCAGCTGCTGCCAATCCTGCAGCGGTGTAAGGGTCTGCTCCAGGAGGGGCAGCATTGATGATGTAAGGATTTGGCACAAACGCAGGTGCAAGGCCTACCGGAACAACAGGCCATATTCATTTCAAAGCCTTCCTGCACAATGAAATTGAACCACTAAACACTCAATTATTGAACTTTTACTGTGTCTTCTTTTGCCCTCTTAAAACAAAACAAAACATTATGGTGGAAACAAGATATAGGAGACAGAGTGTCTCTGGATGAAAATACAAGTCTGAAAGTAATAATGTTACCAAGGTGTTGCTGTTGGGCTGCAGCAAGGGCGTACTGTTGCTGCTGTGCTGCGGTCAACTGCTGAACTGTAAGATGACTGGATCTCTGGAACAACTAAAAAAAAAAACAACAACACAAAAACACATGATACTACATCTTTTTACTAAAAAAAAAAAAAAAAGAGCCCGACCGATTTATTGCTTTGCCGATTTTATCGGCCGATATGAACCTGTCGCAGATATATCTGCATCGGCATATATGCCGCAGATATGCCACCGATATGAAATTTTTTTACAGAACATATGACGCAGATAAAATGCTTGCCAATGGTGTAATTACTTAGTTTGTCCAGCAGAGTGCACTCCATTGTTTGCTCCTGGCAACCCTAATTTTTTGAGATGCACCTGTATGCAGGTGCATCTCAATAAATTAGAATGTCGTGGAAAAGTTCATTTATTTCAGTAATTCAACTCAAATTGTGAAACTCGTGTATTAAATAAATTCAATGCACACAGACTGAAGTAGTTTAAGTCTTTGGTTCTTTTAATTGTGATGATTTTGGCTCACATTTAACAAAAACCCACCAATTCACTATCTCAACAAATTAGAATATGGTGACATGCCAATCAGCTAATCAACTCAAAACACCTGCAAAGGTTTCCTGAGCCTTCAAAATGGTCTCTCAGTTTGGTTCACTAGGCTACACAATCATGAGGAAGACTGCTGATCTGACAGTTGTCCAGAAGACAATTCATTGCTATTTATTACACGAGTTTCACAATTTGAGTTGAATTACTGAAAATAAATGAACTTTTCCACGACATTCTAATTTATTGAGATGCACCTGTATACATACAGGTGCATCTAAAAAAATTGTTATATCTTGAAAAAGTTCATTTTTTGTTACTTATTTCAAAAAGTGAAACTTTCATATATTCTAGATTCATTACGTGTAAAGTAAAACATTTCAAAAGTTTTTTTGTTTTCATTTTGTATTTTGTATATATATGTGTATGTATGTATGTGTGTGTGTGCGTGCGTGCGTGTGTGAGAGAGTGTGTGTGTGTGTGAGAGAGAGTAGAACAACTGTTTCCAACACTGATAAGAAGAAATGTTTCTTGAGCATCAATAATCCAATTTCTGATGGATTGTGGGGCACTGAAGACTGGAGGAAAAGATGCTGAAAATTCATCTATGCCATCACAGGAATTAATTACATTTTAAACTAGATGAGTAAAGTTTGATGTCAAACTTTAAAGTTGGCTTGAAAAAGCCAGGCCAGAAAGGTTGAAAACATTGTAATAGCTTTAAGTAGTTCTACAGTTTAAAGTTTTAATGTTTTGAAGGCAATATAAGATAGATAGATTAAAATGAACTTACATTACAAGCATGGTTAAAATGTTGCTAGCATGATTAGCGTGTTATTAGCATGTTGTTAGCATGATTAACAAATTACTATCATATTACTAGCATGGTTAGCAAGTTACTAGCATGTTGTTAACATGTTGTTAGCATGATTAGCCAGTTACTAGCATGATTAGCATGATTAACATGTTACTAGCATGTTTAACAAGTTGCTATCATGATTAGCATGTTACTAGCATGATGCTAGCATGTTTCTAGCATGTTTCTCAAGTTGCTAGCATTTTCCTAACATGATTAGCACGTTACTAGCATGTTTTTAGCATAATTAACAAGTTACTAGCATTTTACTAGCATGATTAACAAGTTACTAGCACGTTTCTAACACGATTAGCATGTTACTAGCTTGTTGTTATCATAATTAGCAAGTTACTAGCATTTTGCTAGCATGTTTCTAGCATGATTAACATTTTACCAGCATGTAGTTAGCATGATTAGCATGTTGCTAGCATGTTTCTAGCATGATTAGCATGTTGCTAGCATGTTGTTAACATTATTAGCATGTTGATAGCACATTTCTAGCATGATTAGCATGTTACTAGCATGTTGTTAGCATGATTAACAAGTTACTAGCATTTTGTTAACATGTTTTCTATGCTAATCCAGCTAAAACCAGTTGATTTAGTAAAAAAAAAAAAAACAGCTAAAAAACAGCTAAGACCAGCCTGACCTGCTAAAAAAGTGGCCAAAACCACTTTGAAACCAGCTTGGGAAACCAGCCAAAGCAGCCAATCAGCTTAGGCTGGTTTTAGCTGTTTTTTCAGTAGAGAGTTGTTAAGCTTTGCTATACCAACAGACAGCTTAAATACACCATAAGTTTAATTGTATAAAAGTTTTCACCCCCTCAAAGCAAGTCTATGGGCCATGATTTTAGGTGGTTTTGATAGTCTGGTTTACGAAAACCGTAAGCCGGATCAGTTAGAAAAGATATAGCACACCGAGTCAGACCAGTCTGAAGGTCTGGGTCGAGTTTGGTGGTTCTAGCTTAAAAGCTCTAGGAGGAGATAGGTGTCGAAATTTGGCTCAGAAGAATAATAATAATACGTTTAAATAGTAGATCAGTAAATTGGCTTTCTCAAGCCAACTTAAATATATTTCAATAGAAAACAGAGTCTATCTTACATTGACAAAACTTAAATTGTGATAATATTTCACAATATTACTATTAGAGCTAAGGAATATAATCATTTTACAATGCATTGCTGCATAAAAACAAAAGAACCATCTTTTTTTCTATTTGTTTGAAGAATTAGATGACTACAAATTGGATTCTCCATATTTTTTTCTTATAGTCGGTTATGTCTTACATGAACAAACAGTTGGGGCAAAATCTTATGTGTAACATTAAATTAATGCATTTGTCTTAATATAATACACCTGCTGCTGTTTGTCATTTATGTTAATCAAACAACAAAAGTGGGAATCATTTACTACCCTTGACTGAATAAGTTTTGCAACTTTAATAATACATTTATTTGTAATTAATACACTAAAGACTATGCAGTGATTTTTTTTTACATTTGATTATTCAATTCCTGTATTATTTCTTACTTGAATGCTTCTGTTAAGCTGCAGTCCGTAAATTGTTTCGGTTAAAAATTATCCGAAATCAATTTTTGAGTGCATAATCAGCCAGTTTTCAAAACTATCCCCTTACTTTAGCCCGATTCACAACGGTTAGCTTATAATAATGTTTTCTAATTTGAGTGGTACTGGTAAAAATTCGCAGGAAATTCCAGCATGCCGCCAAGTCATTACGTCAAAAGATTATGCGTTTATGAAACGCATGTGACAGAAATTAAATTATATTCCAGTTTTAAATGTGCATCTGATTACAGATAGCCTGGGATTACACATAATTTGTATTTTAAAGAGAACCAGTTCGAAGGAAGAATAATTAGCTTTTTGGGTTAAACATTTCTTAAAGGGGTCATATGATGTTGGTAAAAAGAACATTATTTTGTGTATTTGGTGTAATGAAATGTGTTTATGTCGTTTAAGGTTAAAAAAACACATTATTTTCCACATACTGTCCATTATTGTTTCTCCTCTGTCCCGCCTTTCTGAAACGTGTCGATTTTTACAAAGCTCATCGGTCTGAAAAGCGAGGTGTGCTGTGATTGGCCAGCTATACAATGCATTGTGATTGGCTGAATACCTCAAGCATGTGACAGAAATGTTACGCCCCTTACCATACTGTGATGCCGTGTCCGGCCGGGGCGACGAGACAAAACCAATAAAACCCATTATAAACGAGGCATTTGTTGCATCCAGTGGGGACATAATTACGGATTATAATGACTTATACTGTCTTTTTATGAGTTGCCTCGCGCCGCATAAACATAAAACCGTGTCTGCATTTGTGATGACAAACAACAAGCGCTACTCTACACTGCTCAAAACTGCGTTTGAATCGTCAGTGGCATATTCGTAATACACAAAAAACGTACTTACAGTCTGAGAGTCAGAACAGCCGGCATTGTAGTCTACTCTACCAGGATCAGGAAACAGTCCTCCATAAATTGTGCTGCACACATCTGAATATTTGGGTTGAACTGATACATATATAAATACAAATACAACTTAACCACTGATTTCTAGTCCTGTCCTTTTTTGGAAGGCCAAACAAAGTAGTTTCGCTTTCGCAACGAAACACAGCGTCACACACAGCGGCCTTGAGTGAGCGGAGGCCGGCGGCTAGAGTGAGTGGAGGCCGGAGGGCTAGAGTGAGTGGAGGTCGGAGGGCTAGAGTGAGCGGAGGCCAGCGGCTAGAGTGAGCGGAGGCCGGGCGGCTAGAGTGAGTGGAGATTGGCGAATTCGACAAAGGAGGGGCTGGCGGGCTTGCGGCAACCACATGTGATGACTCCACTTCGTCCACGGTGAAAGCCGATCCGGCGATCCACAGCACGAAGTTGATGTATTTCCTCAGCGACCAGCACGGATCAGCTTTAGGCATGACAAAGCGGATATCGTTCTCTTTTGGAAGGCCAAACAAAGTAGTTTCGCTTTCAGAGCAAAACACACAGCGTCTTCACGACATGGCAGCAGCAACAGTACTACAGCAAGAATAAAAGTTACGCCTTCTTTCTTTGCGTGAACATTTGGGTGGCGTTATGCAAATATTCCCACATCGTGATGTAGACATGTGGGGGCATGTTAGAATGAGCCGTTTTAGGTAGGCGTGGTTGACTCTTGACTTTTATAAAGAATATCTTTTTGGATATGAGACTTTAGTCTTTGCAACTCGAATGGTATGACAATTAGAGATTAGACTGTACAGAAATTGAAATTTACACGCTAATACACACTTTATACACAGTCACGCAATGCTGATGTTGTTAACAAAGTATAACAGTAATAATAATTTGCACGGTTTGATGTAGGGCTGTCAAAATGGCTGAAAAACTAAATTCGAATTTTGTACTTAAATATCAAAATTCTAATTATATTCGAATTTAAAATGCATAATTTCAGTTAGGGTGAAGAAAAGCTTTTGGCTTCTCTCCTGAGGCCACAAGAGGCCGCATCGATCAAAATATTACTAATGCACGTTTATTCAAAGCATAATGACTATCTGTGGGAAAAAAGTGCATAATGTTTAAAATAATGTTTAATGATGGGAGTGCAATGGTGATAGATGTCCCTCTAGAAAATGTGCGAAATGTGTTCAGTGTGAACGGCTTGGTTTCAGTTTTGATGTAAACAAGATCTTCTCTGCATTGATGTTCTCTTTTTCCGCAATATTTTTAGTGAACAATGCAGCAGCGCCGCATCTAGTAGCTTCACCTGGATAGGCTAACAAAAACATTATAATGCAACGACACTTAGGCCCAATCCCAATTCTACCCCTTAGCCCTTCCCCTTCCCCCTTTCCCCTACCCCTCCGTTTCGTGTGTTCACGTGAAGGGGTAGGGGTGTCTCGATTCTCTTTTGGGTGGAGGGGTAGGGGTAGGGGAAGGGCCAGACAGCCCTTCAAACGAAGATTTTTCGGGACCACACTTCAAACGAAGGGGTATGAATTATCTCCGCGTAAACCGGCTACAGCGGCAACATGGCTGCCCGAGCCAACAAAAAGACATAAATGTAAGCATTTTTGGAATTAATAAAGATTTTAACGAAAAGTAATCATTTGTTTTATGTTACATTCAATCGTGAGTTCATGTTTACGGTCATGTTACTCAAAGAAATGGTAGCAAAAAATCGCTAATATTTGCTAACGTCATATCACTGCTTTTGGTTGGAAGGGTAGGGGTAAGGGGAAGGGCCAGATAGCCCTTCAAACGAAGATTTTTCGGGACCACACTTCAAACGAAGGGGTATGAATTATCTCCGCGTAAACCGGCTACAGCGGCAACATGGCTGCCCGAGCCAACAAAAAGACATAAATGTAAGCATTTTTGGAATTAATAAAGATTTTAACGAAAAGTAATCATTTGTTTTATGTTACATTCAATCGTGAGTTCATGTTTACGGTCATGTTACTCAAAGAAATGGTAGCAAAAAATCGCTAATATTTGCTAACTAACGTCATATCATTAAGAGAGAGAGAGAGAGAGAGAGAGAGAGAGATGAAAGTTGCGTGTATGCGCGTCTGTGCGTTTCTCTTTTTAGAATGAGTTTACTTAAAAACAGCGATTTTATCCTCTCGTTGCTGGAAAATATATTGTAGCGTTTCAGTATTTAAACTGTTATTAATAAAAGTCGTGGGGCAGCGTTGACAAGTTTCTTTTCTCCTGGATGTGTGAGCTGCGCGATCTCCGATATGTGTGTGTGTGTCAGTAAGCAGCGCATTAATATAGAAAGGTAATTAAAGGCTCTAATGCACACACCAGCACACCAGTATAGGTGTGTGTATTGTAGGAGCTAGACGACGTATGACGTGTGACAGGATAGTAGTGGTCCCAATTCTTAGGGGAATATTTTCACCCCTTCCCCTTGATACTTGGTCATTACTTTACAATCATTACTTTGTACTTACTTGTACGTTACTTGTTCAGATGACAATATCCAGTGAAAAATAATTATTTGGGTCATATATTCCAAGACGTAGGCTAGAATCTGTGATTCCGAAGTACAGGATCCACACTGGTGCAGTGAGTGACAGCCACACATACACCTCAAAACCAGTGCCAGTGCACAACCCAAGCAAGGAAGATAATTCTGCAAATAACTGCAATTGTAGGTTTTCAAACAGAGATGGAGACAAAGAGGCAAAACTTACAGACTGCAGCTTTAAATAGATATAAAATGGAAAAAAAAATCTTATTTTTTACCACAGAAAACAAAAAGAACTATATTATGAATAATAATGTAGTAATTATTAAAGGGGTCATATCATGCGATTTCAAGTTTTCCTTTCTCTTTGGAGAGTTACAAGCTGATTGTGCATAGATAAGATCCCTGAAGTTGCAAAGACTAAAGTCTCAAAACCAAAGAGATATTCTTTATCAAAGTTAAGACTCTGCCACGCCCCCCTAAAAAGGCTCGTTCAAACACGCCCCAACATATCTACATCACTATGTGGCAATATTAGCATAATGCGGCCCAAATGTGCACGCAAAGATAGAAGGCGTGGTTTCAGTAACCGCAGTTAGTGTTGATGCAGCCATGTCAGGGAGACGCTGTGTGTTTCTAGGCGAAAGCAAAAGCACTTTATTTGGCCTTCCGAAAGTAGATGCATTTAGGAATCTTTAAGATTACTTACAACAGAACAGCAATGCATTTTATGGACGACCGTTTCGTGAACCTAGGAGAGGAGGTAATTCTGACTTTGCTATGACAATCTGGCGCTTCTGAATCAGCTACTGTTTTGTTATTAGTTTAAGTATTTGCTATTGACTGTTCAAATGCGGAGTTTTGCGCATCGTGTGTGTGTG
>NW_015546216.1:0-1460 GCF_001515605.1 Sinocyclocheilus anshuiensis | reverse complement strand
CTTGCGTTTCTGTGACTTGTGTGCGAGGCTTGGCCTCAGCAGGGCAGAGTGTCTCTCTTTGCATGGGTTGTAACCCGCAGATTCCTTCAGTGTTGTCTCGAAGGAAGGGCTTGTTGGGGCAGAGATAATGAATGTCTTTGGTCAGGGTACACATACGCAGGTTTGGGGCCAGGTATAACTGTGGGTTATTTTCGTGGTAGGCTACCATATCTGGTGTGTGTATCCTGATGTGAGTGTTTCCTTGCCAAAATCCAACATTGACAATGTCTTTGAGTCTGTAAATGTTGTCAGATTCAATGATGGGTAGATTCAGAAGAAACGCCATCTCGCTCTGCTCGGGGTCGACATGTAGCAGGATGGATCCTCCCAAGGAGTAGGCAAGGTGGGCTTGGAGAGAGTCAGTTGGATGAGTAGTAGCAGAGGACAACAGTTTGTACTAGGCTCAGGGGCACCAGATACGGAGGAATTCTACCCATGGCTAGGCTGTCGATGGAGGAGCTCACCTCACGGAGCATGTCAGACATCAGTGCGGTGACCAGCTGAGTTTGGGCAACATCATTCTGTATAACAGCGAATAACTGTTTCACGGAGTTCACAGTTTGGTTCAGCACGACACTGTGAGTGTTCAGAACCACCAAGGTGCCCTTTAATGATTTGCCTACAGTCTGTAGGGTTTGGCCCTGTAGTGTGAATTGTTCTCTCAGCTGGGGCATCTCAGTCTGGATCTCCCTTACATGTTGCCTCAGGGTAGATAGGCGCACGGAGTTGATGCTGGTCACTCCCAGGTTGAACAGGGTTCCAACAGCAACAGCAGCTCCAAGCAAGGCCCCCAGGAATCATTTGTTACGCTTGTTATGTCCGCTTAGCTCTGCTTGGGTGACAGTCATTTTCTGCAACTGAGTGAGCATGTGTTTGATATCGACTTCTGCGTGAGCGAGGGTATTCTCAGTCCATCGGGCACCTCTCCAACTGTTGTGTGTGGCTGCCTGGGGATTATGTGTCTTGTAGACATTTTGGGGGTCAAGTCGGACATATACTTTCTGTGTGTGAGTCCTGCAGTTGGTGATAAGGAGTACAGGTTGTTCCCTCAGTACAATGCCTGATGCTAGACCCGGTGATGTGATATCAGGTTGCGGTTGTCCTCTGGTTAGCTGGAGGCAGAGGACGGAGAGCCACAGCAGCATCCTGGTTCAGAGAAGGAGAAAGGCAGTGCCAAATCTGCTGCATGATCTCAGCTGTGAAATGGGTGCCTCTGTCTTGAGTTGACTCTCAGCAGCAGCCCGAACCTGGAGAAGATGTGATTCATCAGGAGGGATGCTGTAGTTTGAGCAGTGTCATTGGGTGCTGGGAGGCATTCTACCCACTTTGCGGACTGGCACACGACTGTGGGGAAATACTTGTTGCCTCTTGTCGATCTGGGTAAGGATCCGACCCAGTCAATTTGAAGGTCTGACCAAGGA
>NW_015546215.1:2028-2413 GCF_001515605.1 Sinocyclocheilus anshuiensis | reverse complement strand
TGTCACAGCTGCCAATCCTGAGTCAAATCAAGTCACAGTTGATCGCCACCAATCAAGTCAAATCACAGTTGATCATCATGAGGCAAGTCAAGTCACAGCTTATCTTCATGAACCAAGTCAAGTCACAGTTTATTGTCATGAGTCCAGTCAAGTCACAGCTGATGTTACTGAGTTCAGTCAAGTCACAGCTGATCTTCATGAACCAGGTCAAGTCACAGTTGTTCTTCAGGAGTCAAGTCAGGTCACCGCTGATCTTCCTGAATTCAGTCAAGTCACGGTTGATCATCATGAGTCAGGTCTAGTCACAGTTGATCGTCATGAGTCAGGTCAAGTTACAGCTGATCGTCATGAGTCAAGTCAAGTCACAGTTGATCGTCATGAGTCA
>NW_015546215.1:1169-1770 GCF_001515605.1 Sinocyclocheilus anshuiensis | reverse complement strand
GGTGTCTGCACGCACAGCTGGTATCCCCAAACCCACTCACTTTAGCCCTCCTGTTCCTGAACTGATTCCCCTGTCTAAAGCGCTTCCCTTGATGGGGATCGCTTTTTGGTGTATTTGGGCTGCATACACCACCACAGAACTCCCAGAGGCGGCGGCGCCCACTATTAGGTCTCCAGAGTTGGCGGCTAAAGCTGCAGAATCTCCTGAGGTAGTGGTGCTCGCTGCTGTGTTCCACGAAGCGATGGCACCCGCTGCAGTTTCTCCGGAGGTGGCGGCGCATGCTGCAGAACCTCCCGAAGTGACGGTGCTCGCTTCAGCTCCTTGCGTGGAGGTGGCGCCCAGAAACGCACTTTCTACCTGTCATGTCAAGGTCGAAGGAACCTTTGCCAAACTCTCCCTGTATCCTGAGGGCACTACTGTAGAACCTCCAGAGGTGGCGGCACCCGCTGCAGAACCTCCAGAGGTGTCAGTAGTACCCACCTGTGAACTTCCAGTTTGTCCTGTCACGGCTATGGAGGCCATTTGTGAACTCTTTGCCTGTTCTGTTCCGGCCAGGGAGGCCGTCTGTGAACTCTCTGTCCGTCCTGTCACGGCTATGGAG
>NW_015546215.1:0-914 GCF_001515605.1 Sinocyclocheilus anshuiensis | reverse complement strand
AAGGCCGTCTGTGAACCCTCTGCCCGTCCTGTCATGGCTATGGAGGCCGTTTGTGAACTCTTTGCCTGTCCTGTCACGGCTATGGAGGCCGTTTGTGAACTCTTTGCCTGTCCTGTCACGGCTATGGAGGTTGTCTGTGAACCCTCTGCCCATCCTGTCACGGCTATGGAGTCCGTTCTGCTCCACCGTGGTGGTCTGCTGTCTGGCTCTGGTGGTCTTCTACTCCGCCGGGGGGATCTTCGGTCCCGTCTGCTCTGCTAAACTCGAATCCGGTTTATCACTCTCATAGCGATAGCTACTCTACGGAGCCTGTCTAGTTTTTCATAGCCTTATACAGTAGTCTTGCCTTGTCTGTTTTCTCGTGTCCTGATCTTTGCCTGTGTATCTCGGATTCCCCCTCTCGTCTTGCCCTATTCGGATACTGTTTGCCCCTGCCTGGACCTTTACCTTGTACCTGGATTTATCCCTCTAGTCTCGCCCTGTTGATTCTGTTCGCCGATCGTAGACCCACGCTAGCCCTAGGAATATTCTTGTGTCTTGCCCTCTATATACCTGTTGCCATTGTCTGACCCTTGCCTGCTTCTGACCATGTCGGTTAATAAAGCTTCGCACTTGGATCTGCATGTCTCACGTCTCAGTACTCCGTGACAATATGAACAATTTTATTGTGATAATTTGTTTTGGCCATATCGCCCAGCCCTTCTAGCAAGCAACAATATTTTTTTCATTTGAGCTTCAGACACATATTTAGCTAGATATAGAAAAATGACTGACTGCCATTTCCCTAAAAAAATCCTGAAAGAAAAATACACTCATATTATATATATTACCTTACACCAAGTGTTTTAAGACAAGACATTCACTGTATTTTTATTTAAATCAAGCTATAACCTCAGACTCTTCTGAATGCATCT
>NW_015546214.1:9722-13874 GCF_001515605.1 Sinocyclocheilus anshuiensis | reverse complement strand
TTGGCATATTTGGAATACCGGTGTTGACCCGTGACCTCCGGGGGAGAATTGTGGTCTTTGTACAATTTAGAACGGTGACAGGTCATAAATGAACATTTCAGGTTCATTTTTGAACTTTTAGGTACGTTTTGAACTCTCACATCCGGGGTCTATCAGCGAACCACATGGGACGGTATCTGGTTGCATTCTAACACATGGTGTGTTATGCCTTCTCTCTCTCTCTCTCTCTCTCTCTCTCTCTCTCTCTGTCTATGGGGATGTGAGAAGGATATTGATTTTAAAGACAATATCAAATTTTAAGAGACCAAAGCATAATGTGTGCCCCTCCACCATGCTCTCTCTCTCTCTCACACACACACAGGTTTGTTTTTGTAAAAAGTGGGGACATCCCATAGGCGTAATTGTTTTTATACTGTACAGACCGTATATTCTATTGCCCTACACCAACCCTACCCCTAAACCTACCCCTTACAGGAAACTTTGTGCTATTTCAGATTTTCAATACACTCCATTCTGTGTGATTTATAAGCGTTTTGAAAAGTGGGGACATGGGGTAATGTCCTGAAAAGTCACCTTCTCCTTGTAATACCTATGTCATACCTTTGTCATTATACAAATTTATGTCCTCATTTGTCACAAAAACGCACACACACACACACACACACACACACACACAGATAAGATAAATAAATGATGTGATCACACACGATATGAAACAAAGAAAAACATTTACACTTGTTTTAGGCATCACTAAAAATATAAAAACGTCTTACATTTTTTTCCGGGAGATGAAGAAAACACTTATTCACGGTATTCAAGTTGTGCATCAAATGAAAGGATTGCAGAAATGTACACGTTTAAGCTGAAGCTCTAAAATCTGTGGGTCTCAAAGTACCTCTCGCACCAAGGTGTGAAAAGACAACCCGATCTCATGAAAGTGCATATATAGTACGCCAAATTTAAACGAAAACTTGTGGTATTGATACACAAAAATGGACTTTGGCGTGTATATGCTACGCGATGGGTAGGTTTAGGGTTGTGGGGTAGATGTGTATCATATGTACGCAAAAACTGCGTATAATATGCATGGCAACAAATTTTGTATCAAATGCATGTGAAAACTGCGTATTATATGCACACCAAACACATGCGTATCATATGCACGCCAAAGTCCATTTTTATGTATCAATACCACGAGTTTTCGTTTTTATTTGGCATAATATTTATACACATTTTCATGAGACTGGGCTCAAAAAGAGGGGCTGAAATGACAGAGAAGTCAGAGAAGGAGAGGAGGGGGATAGTCCGGTGAGACTGAAAACGGGGATTGTTTGATAGAGGCAAAAAAAATATCTTGCACGTGTCATCTCAAACTAAATTAAATTTATGCATTTAGCAGACGCTTTTATCCAAAGCGACTTACAGTGTATTCAGGCTATACATTTTTTACCAGTACACGTGTTCCCTGGGAATTGAACCCATGGCCTTTGCGCTGCTAATGCAATGCTCTACCACTGAACCACAGGAACACCTAAAGTCTCAAATATTTAGATTAAGTTGTATCTTTTAGAAAAAAAAAGGTAACACTTTATTTTAGGGGTCCAGAATAATGCATTAGTTAAGCATTAATTAATGGTTAACTTGTTCACAATTAAGCATTAGTTGAGCACAAACACACTAGTAATTAATGATTAACTTACCATTTAGGGAGCTCAGATTATGCATTAGTTAAGCATAAATAAAGTAGTAGTTAATGATTAACTTGTTCACAATAATGCATTAGATAAGCATGACCACACACTTAATTAATGATTAACTGAACATATAATAAGGGCATATTAGCCATTGTTTACAATTTATTAAACATTTTATAGACACAAATTTATGCTATCAATAAACAAAAATAAGCTAGTAACTGCCATTAATACAGTACTAATAAAGGCCATTTGACCCCCTATTCTAAAGTGAAAGTTATATCCACATTAATTATGGCACTTATTGAGTGATATTCACGTTTATTGACTAGGATTAGCCAATAATTATGGCTAAACTGCCATTAATACAGTACTAATAAAGGCAATTTGACCCCCTATTCTAAAGTGAAAGTTATATCCACATTAAGTATGGCACTTATTGAGTGATATTCAAGTTTATTGACTAGAATTAGCTAATAATTATGGCTTAACTGCCATTAATACTGTACTAATAAAGGCAATTTGACCCCCTATTCTAAAGTAATTAAAGAATAACACTGTTTTTCAATTACTACTTATGTAGACTTTAAAATTAACATACACCATAATACAGATAGAAATACAAATAACTGGATAACAAATGCAGCATGTTAAACGACCCATTTGTAGGTCACAAAATAAGGACATAAATACAGAAAGATTTTTATAAGATTTTTTAATGCTGGTTAAACAAATAACATTGTAGTTACAAATGCAGTTGAAAATAACATCTGTAATAGAGTATGCCATATATTATTAATAATAAAAAAAAAATGTTATTGAAAAAATTAGTACCTTTCAAGATGATGGTTAGTACTCACAATTGGTTATAAATGGTTAAATGTACTCACAATTGGTTATAAATTGGTTAAATGGTTATACTCACAAACAGGAAAGAAGAGTGAGTAATAAGAATACAAGAGAACTCTGCACATTAGACTTTTTTTGGGGGGGGCTCAGAACGAGTATTCCAAATTGAAAAGAACAGTGAAATTAAAGACCTTTAAACAAACAAAAAAGTAAGCAAAGGTTTGCTTTAAACAAGCAAACGTCAGACAACAAGCATCAGCCAAGCCTCAATTATAGCTATGCTGCAAGGGTAGGAGCTCATTATTTTTTTTCATTTCATCTATTTTTTGCTTTGTAGTAGCAGACATCATTGCATTGCACCTTCTGGCAAAATCAAGAAGGGTTGGTAGAAACCAGGATCTGCAATTGCAAGCTCTGCAACTGAAGCAGTGGATGCAATAGTTCCTCTGTCCAACCCATGTCGATGGAAGGCTGCAGACATTGTTCTCACTTTTCTGAAAGTCTTCAGTACTTCTTTGTAGCATTTAATCACTTCTTTTGGCTTTCTGGCTGCACAAAAAGAAAAGAAAAAAAAAAAGTCTAAATAAACTAAATAAACATTTGATGAGAAAAGGCAATACAACATTCAAGACACCAAAATTGAGTTTTTTAGTTCCTTGCCACAGTCATCTCTGGCTGCTCACTGTGGGATTAAATGACCAAAATCTTACACAATATGAGTAATTTTAAATTTCAGTAACAGTGTTGGAGCCAATGCATTATAAGTAATGAGTTAATCAGATTACTTTAAGTAACAAAACTAATCGTACTGACATTAAAACTGCTTACAAAAGAAAAAATGTTTTGATTGGAATATTTGTTAATGGAAATGTTAATTGCTGCAGTTTATCTAAAATATCAAATTATGTCGGCACCAATGGCCTTGTGGGCGCATATACAGTACTGTGCAAAAGTCTTAGGCCACTAGTTGTAACGAATCAGTCCACTGAAGGCGAGTGTAGTGAAGAACCCAAGTGCAGTTTATTTACAGGTGATCCAAACATCCAAACAATAATCCAAACAGACGAAGACTAGAGACACAGACTTGACTTGACTAGAACAGACTTGACATGAACAGACTTGACTAGACTCACCGACAGCAGGTTACAACATCAACACATGACCCCGGCACAATGGGAACATGAAGGCTACTTATAGCAGACAAGGAGGGTCACATGACATGAACAAACCAATGGGGAACAAGACACATGACTAAGACTACCAATCAGAACATGACACATACACAAGGCAAAGATACATGAGGGAAAGGGAAGCATGACACTAACAGGGTGAAACAATTACAAAAAAGACATGGAAAACATGAACATGAAACAAAAACAAAACCCAAACCCCACATTACATATCCCCCCCCTCTAAGGGCGGCTCCAGAGGCCCAAACAAAATCCAAAAAGTCCAGGAGGTTGGTGGAGTGGAGGCAGAACTGGGGGAGGGACGGAGGGCCAGGCCCGTGAAGAGGAACAGGCAGAGTGGGGAGCCATGGCAGAGCAGGCAGATCGGGCAGCCATGGTGGAGCAGGCAGATCGGGCAGCCATGGCGGAGCAGGCAGAGC